>NW_022145455.1:0-47120 GCF_000002235.5 Strongylocentrotus purpuratus
GTGGCGGAGGCATAAAAATATTTTCCTCCAAAATGCTGAACCACCCCGGCCCTTACCATTTCGGCCCGAAAGTGTGATAATTCAAATTTTTACAATATTTGCCCCCTTTCAAAGGGATATGGGTTCAGGATCCATCTAATGGCATGTATGTACATTCATTATGGGGAAACTAGCCAATTAAAAAAAAATATATTTTCCTCCAAAATGCTGAACCACCCCGGCCCTTACCATTTCGGCCCGAAAGTTGTGATAACTCAAATTTTTCAATATTTGCCCCTACGCCCCTTTCAAAGGGATATGGGGTCAGGATCCATCTAATGGCATGTATGTACATTCATTGTGGGGAAACTAGCCTAATAAAAAAATTAATATTTTCCTCCAAAATGCTGAACCACCCCGGCCCTTACAATTTCGGCCCGAAAGTTGTGATAATTCAAATTTTTCAATATTTGCCCTACCCCCTTTCAAAGGGATATGGGGTCAGGATCCATCTAATGGCATGTATGTACATTCATTGTGGGGAAACTAGCCTAATAAAAAAATATATATTTTCCTCCAAAATGCTGAACCACCCCGGCCCTTACAATTTCGGCCCGAAAGTTGTGATAATTCAAATTTTTCAATATTTGCCCCTACCCCCCTTTCAAAGGGATATGGGGGTCAGGATCCATCTAATGGCATGTATGTACATTCATTATGGGGAAACTAGCCAATTAAAAAAATATAATTTTCCTCCAAAATGCTGAACCACCCCGGCCCTTACCATTTCGGCCCGAAAGTTGTGATAATTCAAATTTTTCAATATTTGCCCCTACCCCCTTTCAAAGGGATATGGGGGTCAGGATCCATCTAATGGCATGTATGTACATTCATTGTGGGGAAACTAGCCTAATAAAAAAATTTAATATTTTCCTCCAAAATGCTGAACCACCCCGGCCCTTACAATTTCGGCCCGAAAGTTGTGATAATTCAAATTTTTCAATATTTGCCCCTACACCCCTTTCAAAGGGATATGGGGGTCAGGATCCATCTAATGGCATGTATGTACATTCATTGTGGGGAAACTAGCCTAATAAAAAAAATAATATTTTTCCTCCAAAATGCTGAACCACCCCGGCCCTTACAATTTCGGCCCGAAAGTTGTGATAATTCAAATTTTTACAATATTTGCCCCTACCCCCTGTCAAAGGGATATGGGGGTCAGGATCCATCTTATGGCATGTATGTACATTCATTATGGGGAAACTAGCCAATTAAAAAAAATATATTTTCCTCCAAAATGCTGAACCACCCCGGCCCTTACCATTTCGGCCCGAAAGTTGTGATAATTCAAATTTTACAATATTTGCCACTACGCCCCTTTCAAAGGGATATGGGGTCAGGATCCATCTAATGGCATGTATGTACATTCATTGTGGGGAAACTAGCCTAATAAAAAAAATAATATTTTCCTCCAAAATGCTGAACCACCCCGGCCCTTACAATTTCGGCCCGAAAGTTGTGATAATTCAATTTTTTACAATATTTGCCCCTACCCCCCTTTCAAAGGGATATGGGGGTCAGGATCCATCTAATGGCATGTATGTACATTCATTATGGGGAAACTAGCCAATTAAAAAAATATATATTTTCCTCCAAAATGCTGAACCACCCCGGCCCTTACCATTTCGGCCCGAAAGTTGTGATAATTCAAATTTTTCAATATTTGCCCTACGCCCCTTTCAAAGGGATATGGGGGTCAGGATCCATCTAATGGCATGTATGTACATTCATTGGGGGAAACTAGCCTAATAAAAAATTTAATATTTTCCTCCAAAATGCTGAACCACCCCGGCCCTTACAATTTCGGCCCGAAAGTTGTGATAATTCAAATTTTTCAATATTTGCCCCTACACCCCTTTCAAAGGATATGGGGGTCAGGATCCATCTAATGGCATGTATGTACATTCATTGTGGGAAACTAGCCTAATAAAAAAATATAATTTTTCCTCCAAAATGCTGAACCACCCCGGCCCTTACAATTTCGGCCCGAAAGTTGTGATAATTCAAATTTTTACAATATTTGCCCCTACCCCCCTTTCAAAGGGATATGGGGTCAGGATCATCTAATGGCATGTATGTACATTCATTATGGGGAAACTAGCCAATTAAAAAAAAAAATATTTTCCTCCAAAATGCTGAACCACCCCGGCCCTTACAATTTCGGCCCGAAAGTTGTGATAATTCAAATTTTTACAATATTTGCCCCTACCCCCTTTCAAAGGGATATAGGGTTCAGGATCCATCTAATGGCATGTATGTACATTCATTATGGGGAAACTAGCCAATTAAAAAAAATATATTTTTCCTCCAAAATGCTGAACCACCCCGGCCCTTACCATTTCGGCCCGAAAGTTGTGATAATTCAAATTTTTACAATATTTGCCACTACGCCCCTTTCAAAGGGATATGGGGGTCAGGATCCATCTAATGGCATGTATGTACATTCATTGTGGGAAACTAGCCTAAAAAAAATTTAATATTTTCCTCCAAAATGCTGAACCACCCCGGCCCTTACAATTTCGGCCCGAAAGTTGTGATAATTCAAATTTTTCAATATTTGCCCCTACACCCCTTTCAAAGGGATATGGGGGTCAGGATCCATCTAATGGCATGTATGTACATTCATTGTGGGGAAACTAGCCTAAAAAAATTTAATATTTTCCTCCAAAATGCTGAACCACCCCGGCCCTTACCATTTCGGCCCGAAAGTTGTGATAATTCAAATTTTTACAATATTTGCCCCTACGCCCCTTTCAAAGGGATATAGGGGTTCAGGATCCATCTAATGGCATGTATGTACATTCATTGTGGGGAAACTAGCCAATTAAAAAAAAAAAATATTTTCCTCCAAAATGCTGAACCACCCCGGCCCTTACCATTTCGGCCCGAAAGTTGTGATAATTCAAATTTTTCAATATTTGCCCCTACGCCCCTTTCAAAGGGATATTGGGGTCAGGATCCATCTAATGGCATGTATGTACATTCATTATGGGGAAACTAGCCAATTAAAAAATATAATATTTTCCTCCAAAATGCTGAACCACCCCGGCCCTTACAATTCGGCCCGAAAGTTGTGATAATTCAAATTTTTACAATATTTGCCCCTACCCCCTTTCAAAGGGATATGGGGTCAGGATCCATCTAATGGCATGTATGTACATTCATTGTGGGGAAACTAGCCTATTAAAAAAATATAATATTTTCCTCCAAAATGCTGAACCACCCCGGCCCTTACAATTTCGGCCCGAAAGTTGTGATAATTCAAATTTTTACAATATTTGCCACTACGCCCCTTTCAAAGGGATATGGGGGTCAGGATCCATCTAATGGCATGTATGTACATTCATTGTGGGGAAACTAGCCTAATAAAAATTTAAATATTTTCCTCCAAAATGCTGAACCACCCGGCCCTTACAATTTCGGCCCGAAAGTTGTGATAATTCAAATTTTTCAATATTTGCCCCTACACCCCTTTCAAAGGGATATGGGGGTCAGGATCCATCTAATGGCATGTATGTACATTCATTGTGGGGAAACTAGCCAATTAAAAAAAAAAAATATTTTCCTCCAAAATGCTGAACCACCCCGGCCCTTACCATTTCGGCCCGAAAGTTGTGATAATTCAAATTTTTCAATATTTGCCACTACGCCCCTTTCAAAGGGATATGGGGTCAGGATCCATCTAATGGCATGTATGTACATTCATTGTGGGGAAACTAGCCAATTAAAAAAAAAAATATTTTCCTCCAAAATGCTGAACCACCCCGGCCCTTACCATTTCGGCCCGAAAGTTGTGATAATTCAAATTTTTCAATATTTGCCCCTACGCCCCTTTCAAAGGGATATGGGGGTCAGGATCCATCTAATGGCATGTATGTACATTCATTGTGGGGAAACTAGCCTAATAAAAATTTAATATTTTCCTCCAAAATGCTGAACCACCCCGGCCCTTACCATTTCGGCCCGAAAGTTGTGATAATTCAAATTTTTCAATATTTGCCCCTACGCCCCTTTCAAAGGGATATGGGGGTCAGGATCCATCTAATGGCATGTATGTACATTCATTGTGGGGAAACTAGCCTAATTAAAAAAAAAATATTTTCCTCCAAAATGCTGAACCACCCCGGCCCTTACCATTTCGGCCCGAAAGTTGTGATAATTCAAATTTTTACAATATTTGCCCCTACGCCCCTTTCAAAGGGATATGGGGTCAGGATCCATCTAATGGCATGTATGTACATTCATTGTGGGGAAACTAGCCTAATAAAAAATTAAATATTTCCTCCAAAATGCTGAACCACCCCGGCCCTTACCATTTCGGCCCGAAAGTTGTGATAATTCAAATTTTTACAATATTTGCCCCTACCCCCTTTCAAAGGGATATAGGGTTCAGGATCCATCTAATGGCATGTATGTACATTCATTATGGGGAAACTAGCCAATAAAAAAAAAAATATTTTCCTCCAAAATGCTGAACCACCCCGGCCCTTACAATTTCGGCCCGAAAGTTGTGATAATTCAAATTTTTCAATATTTGCCCCTACCCCCTTTCAAAGGGATATGGGGGTCAGGATCCATCTAATGGCATGTATGTACATTCATTGTGGGGAAACTAGCCAATTAAAAAAAAAAATATTTTCCTCCAAAATGCTGAACCACCCCGGCCCTTACCATTTCGGCCCGAAAGTTGTGATAATTCAAATTTTTCAATATTTGCCACTACGCCCCTTTCAAAGGGATATGGGGTTCAGGATCCATCTAATGGCATGTATGTACATTCATTATGGGGAAACTAGCCAATTAAAAAAAAAAATATTTCCTCCAAAATGCTGAACCACCCCGGCCCTTACCATTTCGGCCCGAAAGTTGTGATAATTCAAATTTTTCAATATTTGCCACTACGCCCCTTTCAAAGGGATATAGGGGTCAGGATCCATCTAATGGCATGTATGTACATTCATTATGGGGAAACTAGCCAATTAAAAAAAAAATATTTTCCTCCAAAATGCTGAACCACCCCGGCCCTTACAATTTCGGCCCGAAAGTTGTGATAACTCAAATTTTTCAATATTTGCCCCTACGCCCCTTTCAAAGGGATATGGGGGTCAGGATCCATCTAATGGCATGTATGTACATTCATTGTGGGGAAACTAGCCTAATAAAAATATTTAATATTTTCCTCCAAAATGCTGAACCACCCGGCCCTTACAATTTCGGCCCGAAAGTTGTGATAATTCAAATTTTTCAATATTTGCCACTACGCCCTTTCAAAGGATATAGGGTTCAGGATCCATCTAATGGCATGTATGTACATTCATTATGGGGAAACTAGCCAATTAAAAAAAAAAAATATTTTCCTCCAAAATGCTGAACCACCCCGGCCCTTACCATTTCGGCCCGAAAGTTGTGATAATTCAAATTTTTCAATATTTGCCACTACGCCCCTTTCAAAGGGATATGGGTTCAGGATCCATCTAATGGCATGTATGTACATTCATTATGGGGAAACTAGCCAATTAAAAAAAAAATATATTTTCCTCCAAAATGCTGAACCACCCCGGCCCTTACCATTTCGGCCCGAAAGTTGTGATAACTCAAATTTTTCAATATTTGCCCTACGCCCCTTTCAAAGGGATATGGGGGTCAGGATCCATCTAATGGCATGTATGTACATTCATTGTGGGGAAACTAGCCTAATAAAAAATTTAATATTTTCCTCCAAAATGCTGAACCACCCCGGCCCTTACAATTTCGGCCCGAAAGTTGTGATAATTCAAATTTTTCAATATTTGCCCCTACACCCCTTTCAAAGGGATATGGGGGTCAGGATCCATCTAATGGCATGTATGTACATTCATTGTGGGGAAACTAGCCTAATAAAAAAATTTAATATTTCCTCCAAAATGCTGAACCACCCCGGCCCTTACCATTTCGGCCCGAAAGTTGTGATAATTCAAATTTTTCAATATTTGCCCCTACACCCCTTTCAAAGGGATATGGGGTCAGGATCCATCTAATGGCATGTATGTACATTCATTGTGGGGAAACTAGCCTAATAAAAAAATTTAATATTTTCCTCCAAAATGCTGAACCACCCCGGCCCTTACAATTTCGGCCCGAAAGTTGTGATAATTCAAATTTTTCAATATTTGCCCCTACGCCCCTTTCAAAGGGATATGGGGTTCAGGATCCATCTAATGGCATGTATGTACATTCATTGTGGGAAACTAGCCTAATAAAAAATTTTAATATTTTCCTCCAAAATGCTGAACCACCCCGGCCCTTACAATTTCGGCCCGAAAGTTGTGATAATTCAAATTTTTACAATATTTGCCCCTACGCCCCTTTCAAAGGGATATGGGGGTCAGGATCCATCTAATGGCATGTATGTACATTCATTATGGGGAAACTAGCCAATTAAAAAAAAAAAATATTTTCCTCCAAAATGCTGAACCACCCCGGCCCTTACCATTTCGGCCCGAAAGTTGTGATAATTCAAATTTTTCAATATTTGCCCTACGCCCCTTTCAAAGGGATATGGGGGTCAGGATCCATCTAATGGCATGTATGTACATTCATATGGGGAAACTAGCCAATTAAAAAAATATAATATTTTCCTCCAAAATGCTGAACCACCCCGGCCCTTACAATTCGGCCCGAAAGTTGTGATAATTCAAATTTTTACAATATTTGCCCCTACCCCCCTTTCAAAGGGATATAGGGTCAGGATCCATCTAATGGCATGTATGTACATTCATTATGGGGAAACTAGCCAATTAAAAAAATATATATTTTCCTCCAAAATGCTGAACCACCCCGGCCCTTACCATTTCGGCCCGAAAGTTGTGATAATTCAAATTTTTCAATATTTGCCCTACGCCCCTTTCAAAGGGATATGGGGGTCAGGATCCATCTAATGGCATGTATGTACATTCATTGTGGGGAAACTAGCCTAATAAAAAAATTTAATATTTTCCTCCAAAATGCTGAACCACCCCGGCCCTTACAATTTCGGCCCGAAAGTTGTGATAATTCAAATTTTTCAATATTTGCCCCTACCCCTTTCAAAGGGATATGGGGGTCAGGATCCATCTAATGGCATGTATGTACATTCATTGTGGGGAAACTAGCCTAATAAAAAAATTAATATTTTCCTCCAAAATGCTGAACCACCCCGGCCCTTACAATTTCGGCCCGAAAGTTGTGATAATTCAAATTTTTACAATATTTGCCCCTACCCCCTTTCAAAGGGATATAGGGGTCAGGATCCATCTAATGGCATGTATGTACATTCATTATGGGGAAACTAGCCAATTAAAAAAAATATATTTTTCCTCCAAAATGCTGAACCACCCCGGCCCTTACCATTTCGGCCCGAAAGTTGTGATAATTCAAATTTTTCAATATTTGCCCCTACGCCCCTTTCAAAGGGATATGGGGGTCAGGATCCATCTAATGGCATGTATGTACATTCATTGTGGGGAAACTAGCCTAATAAAAAAAATAATATTTTCCTCCAAAATGCTGAACCACCCCGGCCCTTACAATTTCGGCCCGAAAGTTGTGATAATTCAAATTTTTCAATATTTGCCCCTACGCCCCTTTCAAAGGGATATGGGGGTCAGGATCCATCTAATGGCATGTATGTACATTCATTGTGGGGAAACTAGCCTAATAAAAAAATTTAATATTTTCCTCCAAAATGCTGAACCACCCCGGCCCTTACAATTTCGGCCCGAAAGTTGTGATAATTCAAATTTTTACAATATTTGCCCCTACCCCCCTGTCAAAGGGATATAGGGTTCAGGATCCATCTAATGGCATGTATGTACATTCATTGTGGGGAAACTAGCCAATTAAAAAAAAAATATTTTCCTCCAAAATGCTGAACCACCCCGGCCCTTACCATTTCGGCCCGAAAGTTGTGATAACTCAAATTTTTCAATATTTGCCCCTACGCCCCTTTCAAAGGGATATGGGGGTCAGGATCCATCTAATGGCATGTATGTACATTCATTGTGGGGAAACTAGCCTAATAAAAAAAATTAATATTTTCCTCCAAAATGCTGAACCACCCCGGCCCTTACAATTTCGGCCCGAAAGTTGTGATAATTCAAATTTTTCAATATTTGCCCCTACACCCCTTTCAAAGGGATATGGGGGTCAGGATCCATCTAATGGCATGTATGTACATTCATTGTGGGGAAACTAGCCTAATAAAAAAATAATATTTTCCTCCAAAATGCTGAACCACCCCGGCCCTTACAATTTCGGCCCGAAAGTTGTGATAATTCAATTTTTCAATATTTGCCCCTACACCCCTTTCAAAGGGATATGGGGGTCAGGATCCATCTAATGGCATGTATGTACATTCATTGTGGGGAAACTAGCCTAATAAAAAATATTTAATATTTTCCTCCAAAATGCTGAACCACCCGGCCCTTACAATTTCGGCCCGAAAGTTGTGATAATTCAAATTTTTCAATATTTGCCCCTACCCCCCTTTCAAAGGGATATGGGGGTCAGGATCCATCTAATGGCATGTATGTACATTCATTGTGGGGAAACTAGCCTATTAAAAAATATAATATTTTCCTCCAAAATGCTGAACCACCCCGGCCCTTACAATTTCGGCCCGAAAGTTGTGATAATTCAAATTTTTACAATATTTGCCACTACGCCCCTTTCAAAGGGATATGGGGGTCAGGATCCATCTAATGGCATGTATGTACATTCATTGTGGGGAAACTAGCCTAATAAAAAAAAAAATATTTTCCTCCAAAATGCTGAACCACCCCGGCCCTTACCATTTCGGCCCGAAAGTTGTGATAATTCAAATTTTTACAATATTTGCCCCTTTCAAAGGGATATGGGGTTCAGGATCCATCTAATGGCATGTATGTACATTCATTGTGGGGAAACTAGCCTAATAAAAAAAATTAATATTTTCCTCCAAAATGCTGAACCACCCCGGCCCTTACCATTTCGGCCCGAAAGTTGTGATAATTCAAATTTTTACAATATTTGCCCCTACGCCCCTTTCAAAGGGATATAGGGTTCAGGATCCATCTAATGGCATGTATGTACATTCATTGTGGGGAAACTAGCCAATTAAAAAAAATATATTTTCCTCCAAAATGCTGAACCACCCCGGCCCTTACCATTTCGGCCCGAAAGTTGTGATAATTCAAATTTTTCAATATTTGCCCCTACGCCCCTTTCAAAGGGATATGGGGTCAGGATCCATCTAATGGCATGTATGTACATTCATTGTGGGGAAACTAGCCTAATAAAAAAATTTAATATTTTCCTCCAAAATGCTGAACCACCCCGGCCCTTACAATTTCGGCCCGAAAGTTGTGATAATTCAAATTTTTCAATATTTGCCCCTACACCCCTTTCAAAGGGATATGGGGGTCAGGATCCATCTAATGGCATGTATGTACATTCATTGTGGGGAAACTAGCCTAATAAAAAAATTAATATTTTCCTCCAAAATGCTGAACCACCCCGGCCCTTACAATTTCGGCCCGAAAGTTGTGATAATTCAAATTTTTACAATATTTGCCCCTACCCCCTGTCAAAGGGATATAGGGGTCAGGATCCATCTAATGGCATGTATGTACATTCATTATGGGGAAACTAGCCAATTAAAAAAAATAATATTTTCCTCCAAAATGCTGAACCACCCCGGCCCTTACCATTTCGGCCCGAAAGTTGTGATAATTCAAATTTTTCAATATTTGCCCTACGCCCCTTTCAAAGGGATATGGGGGTCAGGATCCATCTAATGGCATGTATGTACATTCATTGTGGGGAAACTAGCCTAATAAAAAATTAATATTTTCCTCCAAAATGCTGAACCACCCCGGCCCTTACAATTTCGGCCCGAAAGTTGTGATAATTCAAATTTTTCAATATTTGCCCCTACCCCCTTTCAAAGGGATATGGGGTCAGGATCCATCTAATGGCATGTATGTACATTCATTGTGGGGAAACTAGCCTAATAAAAAAAATAATATTTTCCTCCAAAATGCTGAACCACCCCGGCCCTTACAATTTCGGCCCGAAAGTTGTGATAATTCAAATTTTACAATATTTGCCCCTACCCCCTTTCAAAGGGATATAGGGGTCAGGATCCATCTAATGGCATGTATGTACATTCATTATGGGGAAACTAGCCAATTAAAAAAAAAAATATTTTCCTCCAAAATGCTGAACCACCCCGGCCCTTACCATTTCGGCCCGAAAGTTGTGATAATTCAAATTTTTCAATATTTGCCCCTACGCCCCTTTCAAAGGGATATGGGGTCAGGATCCATCTAATGGCATGTATGTACATTCATTGTGGGGAAACTAGCCTAATAAAAAAATTTAATATTTTCCTCCAAAATGCTGAACCACCCCGGCCCTTACAATTTCGGCCCGAAAGTTGTGATAATTCAAATTTTTCAATATTTGCCCCTACGCCCCTTTCAAAGGGATATGGGGGTCAGGATCCATCTAATGGCATGTATGTACATTCATTGTGGGGAAACTAGCCTAATAAAAAAAATTTATATTTTCCTCCAAAATGCTGAACCACCCCGGCCCTTACAATTTCGGCCCGAAAGTTGTGATAATTCAAATTTTTACAATATTTGCCCCTACCCCCTTTCAAAGGGATAGGGTTCAGGATCCATCTAATGGCATGTATGTACATTCATTATGGGAAACTAGCCAATTAAAAAAAATTAATATTTTCCTCCAAAATGCTGAACCACCCCGGCCCTTACAATTTCGGCCCGAAAGTTGTGATAATTCAAATTTTTCAATATTTGCCCCTACACCCCTTTCAAAGGGATATGGGGGTCAGGATCCATCTAATGGCATGTATGTACATTCATTGTGGGGAAACTAGCCATTAAAAAAAAAAAATATTTTCCTCCAAAATGCTGAACCACCCCGGCCCTTACCATTTCGGCCCGAAAGTTGTGATAACTCAAATTTTTCAATATTTGCCACTACGCCCCTTTCAAAGGGATATGGGGTTCAGGATCCATCTAATGGCATGTATGTACATTCATTATGGGGAAACTAGCCAATAAAAAAAAAAAATATTTTCCTCCAAAATGCTGAACCACCCCGGCCCTTACCATTTCGGCCCGAAAGTTGTGATAATTCAAATTTTTCAATATTTGCCCCTACGCCCCTTTCAAAGGGATATGGGGGTCAGGATCCATCTAATGGCATGTATGTACATTCATTGTGGGGAAACTAGCCTAATAAAAAATTTAATATTTTCCTCCAAAATGCTGAACCACCCCGGCCCTTACAATTTCGGCCCGAAAGTTGTGATAATTCAAATTTTTCAATATTTGCCCCTACACCCCCTTTCAAAGGGATATGGGGGTCAGGATCCATCTAATGGCATGTATGTACATTCATTGTGGGGAAACTAGCCTAATTAAAAAAAAAATATTTTCCTCCAAAATGCTGAACCACCCCGGCCCTTACCATTTCGGCCCGAAAGTTGTGATAATTCAAATTTTTACAATATTTGCCCCTACGCCCCTTTCAAAGGGATATGGGGGTCAGGATCCATCTAATGGCATGTATGTACATTCATTGTGGGGAAACTAGCCTAATAAAAAAATTAATATTTTCCTCCAAAATGCTGAACCACCCCGGCCCTTACCATTTCGGCCCGAAAGTTGTGATAATTCAAATTTTTACAATATTTGCCCCTACCCCCTTTCAAAGGGATATGGGGTCAGGATCCATCTAATGGCATGTATGTACATTCATTATGGGGAAACTAGCCAATTAAAAAAAAATATATTTTCCTCCAAAATGCTGAACCACCCCGGCCCTTACAATTTCGGCCCGAAAGTTGTGATAATTCAAATTTTTCAATATTTGCCCCTACGCCCCTTTCAAAGGGATATGGGGGTCAGGATCCATCTAATGGCATGTATGTACATTCATTATGGGGAAACTAGCCAATTAAAAAAAAAAAATATTTTCCTCCAAAATGCTGAACCACCCCGGCCCTTACCATTTCGGCCCGAAAGTTGTGATAATTCAAATTTTTCAATATTTGCCCCTACGCCCCTTTCAAAGGGATATGGGGGTCAGGATCCATCTAATGGCATGTATGTACATTCATTATGGGGAAACTAGCCAATTAAAAAAAAAAAATATTTTCCTCCAAAATGCTGAACCACCCCGGCCCTTACCATTTCGGCCCGAAAGTTGTGATAATTCAAATTTTTCAATATTTGCCACTACGCCCCTTTCAAAGGGATATGGGGTTCAGGATCCATCTAATGGCATGTATGTACATTCATTGTGGGGAAACTAGCCAATTAAAAAAAATATATTTTCCTCCAAAATGCTGAACCACCCGGCCCTTACCATTTCGGCCCGAAAGTTGTGATAATTCAAATTTTTCAATATTTGCCCCTACGCCCCTTTCAAAGGGATATGGGGGTCAGGATCCATCTAATGGCATGTATGTACATTCATTGTGGGGAAACTAGCCTAATAAAAAAATTTAATATTTTCCTCCAAAATGCTGAACCACCCCGGCCCTTACAATTTCGGCCCGAAAGTTGTGATAATTCAAATTTTTCAATATTTGCCACTACGCCCCTTTCAAAGGGATAGGGTTCAGGATCCATCTAATGGCATGTATGTACATTCATTGTGGGGAAACTAGCCATTAAAAAAAAAAAATATTTTCCTCCAAAATGCTGAACCACCCCGGCCCTTACCATTTCGGCCCGAAAGTTGTGATAATTCAAATTTTCAATATTTGCCCCTACGCCCCTTTCAAAGGGATATGGGGTTCAGGATCCATCTAATGGCATGTATGTACATTCATTATGGGGAAACTAGCCAATTAAAAAAAAATATATTTTCCTCCAAAATGCTGAACCACCCCGGCCCTTACCATTTCGGCCCGAAAGTTGTGATAATTCAAATTTTTCAATATTTGCCCCTACGCCCCTTTCAAAGGGATATGGGGGTCAGGATCCATCTAATGGCATGTATGTACATTCATTGTGGGGAAACTAGCCTAATAAAAAATATTAATATTTTCCTCCAAAATGCTGAACCACCCCGGCCCTTACAATTTCGGCCCGAAAGTTGTGATAATTCAAATTTTTCAATATTTGCCCCTACGCCCCTTTCAAAGGGATATGGGGGTCAGGATCCATCTAATGGCATGTATGTACATTCATTGTGGGGAAACTAGCCTAATAAAAAAAATTAATATTTTCCTCCAAAATGCTGAACCACCCCGGCCCTTACCATTTCGGCCCGAAAGTTGTGATAATTCAAATTTTTCAATATTTGCCCCTACGCCCCTTTCAAAGGGATATGGGGGTCAGGATCCATCTAATGGCATGTATGTACATTCATTGTGGGGAAACTAGCCTAATAAAAAAATTAATATTTTCCTCCAAAATGCTGAACCACCCCGGCCCTTACAATTTCGGCCCGAAAGTTGTGATAATTCAAATTTTTCAATATTTGCCCCTACACCCCTTTCAAAGGGATATGGGGGTCAGGATCCATCTAATGGCATGTATGTACATTCATTGTGGGGAAACTAGCCTAATAAAAAAAATAATATTTTCCTCCAAAATGCTGAACCACCCCGGCCCTTACAATTTCGGCCCGAAAGTTGTGATAATTCAAATTTTTACAATATTTGCCCCTACCCCCTTTCAAAGGGATATAGGGGTCAGGATCCATCTAATGGCATGTATGTACATTCATTATGGGGAAACTAGCCAATTAAAAAAAAAAATATTTTCCTCCAAAATGCTGAACCACCCCGGCCCTTACCATTTCGGCCCGAAAGTTGTGATAATTCAAATTTTTCAATATTTGCCCCTACGCCCCTTTCAAAGGGATATGGGGGTCAGGATCCATCTAATGGCATGTATGTACATTCATTATGGGGAAACTAGCCAATTAAAAAAATATAATATTTTCCTCCAAAATGCTGAACCACCCCGGCCCTTACAATTTCGGCCCGAAAGTTGTGATAATTCAAATTTTTACAATATTTGCCCCTACCCCCTTTCAAAGGGATATGGGGTTCAGGATCCATCTAATGGCATGTATGTACATTCATTATGGGGAAACTAGCCAATTAAAAAAATATATATTTTCCTCCAAAATGCTGAACCACCCCGGCCCTTACCATTTCGGCCCGAAAGTTGTGATAATTCAAATTTTTCAATATTTGCCCTACGCCCCTTTCAAAGGGATATGGGGGTCAGGATCCATCTAATGGCATGTATGTACATTCATTGTGGGGAAACTAGCCTAATAAAAAAATTAATATTTTCCTCCAAAATGCTGAACCACCCCGGCCCTTACAATTTCGGCCCGAAAGTTGTGATAATTCAAATTTTTCAATATTTGCCCCTACGCCCCTTTCAAAGGGATATGGGGGTCAGGATCCATCTAATGGCATGTATGTACATTCATTGTGGGGAAACTAGCCTAATAAAAAATTTAATATTTTCCTCCAAAATGCTGAACCACCCCGGCCCTTACAATTTCGGCCCGAAAGTTGTGATAATTCAAATTTTTACAATATTTGCCCCTACGCCCCTTTCAAAGGGATATAGGGGTCAGGATCCATCTAATGGCATGTATGTACATTCATTATGGGGAAACTAGCCAATTAAAAAAAATATATTTTCCTCCAAAATGCTGAACCACCCCGGCCCTTACCATTTCGGCCCGAAAGTTGTGATAATTCAAATTTTTCAATATTTGCCCCTACACCCCTTTCAAAGGGATATGGGGTCAGGATCCATCTAATGGCATGTATGTACATTCATTGTGGGGAAACTAGCCTAATAAAAAAAAATAATATTTTCCTCCAAAATGCTGAACCACCCCGGCCCTTACATTTCGGCCCGAAAGTTGTGATAATTCAAATTTTTCAATATTTGCCCCTACGCCCCTTTCAAAGGGATATGGGGGTCAGGATCCATCTAATGGCATGTATGTACATTCATTGTGGGGAAACTAGCCTAATAAAAAAAAAATATTTTCCTCCAAAATGCTGAACCACCCCGGCCCTTACCATTTCGGCCCGAAAGTTGTGATAATTCAAATTTTTACAATATTTGCCCCTACCCCCCTGTCAAAGGGATATAGGGTTCAGGATCCATCTAATGGCATGTATGTACATTCATTATGGGGAAACTAGCCAATTAAAAAAAAATATATTTTCCTCCAAAATGCTGAACCACCCCGGCCCTTACCATTTCGGCCCGAAAGTTGTGATAATTCAAATTTTTCAATATTTGCCCCTACACCCCTTTCAAAGGGATATGGGGGTCAGGATCCATCTAATGGCATGTATGTACATTCATTATGGGGAAACTAGCCAATTAAAAAAAAAAATATTTTCCTCCAAAATGCTGAACCACCCCGGCCCTTACCATTTCGGCCCGAAAGTTGTGATAATTCAAATTTTTCAATATTTGCCCTACGCCCCTTTCAAAGGGATATAGGGGTCAGGATCCATCTAATGGCATGTATGTACATTCATTGTGGGGAAACTAGCCAATTAAAAAAAAAAATATTTTCCTCCAAAATGCTGAACCACCCCGGCCCTTACCATTTCGGCCCGAAAGTTGTGATAATTCAAATTTTTCAATATTTGCCACTACGCCCCTTTCAAAGGGATATGGGGTTCAGGATCCATCTAATGGCATGTATGTACATTCATTGTGGGGAAACTAGCCATTAAAAAAAAATATATTTTCCTCCAAAATGCTGAACCACCCCGGCCCTTACCATTTCGGCCCGAAAGTTGTGATAATTCAAATTTTTCAATATTTGCCCCTACGCCCCTTTCAAAGGGATATGGGGGTCAGGATCCATCTAATGGCATGTATGTACATTCATTGTGGGGAAACTAGCCTAATAAAAAAATTAATATTTTCCTCCAAAATGCTGAACCACCCCGGCCCTTACAATTTCGGCCCGAAAGTTGTGATAATTCAAATTTTTCAATATTTGCCACTACGCCCCTTTCAAAGGATATGGGGTTCAGGATCCATCTAATGGCATGTATGTACATTCATTATGGGGAAACTAGCCAATTAAAAAAAAAAAATATTTTCCTCCAAAATGCTGAACCACCCCGGCCCTTACCATTTCGGCCCGAAAGTTGTGATAATTCAAATTTTTCAATATTTGCCACTACGCCCCTTTCAAAGGGATATAGGGGTCAGGATCCATCTAATGGCATGTATGTACATTCATTATGGGGAAACTAGCCAATTAAAAAAAAAAATATATTTTCCTCCAAAATGCTGAACCACCCCGGCCCTTACCATTTCGGCCCGAAAGTTGTGATAATTCAAATTTTTCAATATTTGCCCCTACGCCCCTTTCAAAGGGATATGGGGGTCAGGATCCATCTAATGGCATGTATGTACATTCATTGTGGGGAAACTAGCCTAATAAAAAAATTTAATATTTTCCTCCAAAATGCTGAACCACCCCGGCCCTTACAATTTCGGCCCGAAAGTTGTGATAATTCAAATTTTTCAATATTTGCCCCTACGCCCCTTTCAAAGGGATATGGGGGTCAGGATCCATCTAATGGCATGTATGTACATTCATTGTGGGGAAACTAGCCTAATAAAAAAATTTAATATTTTCCTCCAAAATGCTGAACCACCCCGGCCCTTACCATTTCGGCCCGAAAGTTGTGATAATTCAAATTTTTCAATATTTGCCCTACACCCCTTTCAAAGGGATATGGGGGTCAGGATCCATCTAATGGCATGTATGTACATTCATTGTGGGGAAACTAGCCTAATAAAAAAATTTAATATTTTCCTCCAAAATGCTGAACCACCCCGGCCCTTACAATTTCGGCCCGAAAGTTGTGATAATTCAAATTTTTCAATATTTGCCCCTACCCCTTTCAAAGGGATATGGGGGTCAGGATCCATCTAATGGCATGTATGTACATTCATTGTGGGGAAACTAGCCTAATAAAAAATTTAATATTTTCCTCCAAAATGCTGAACCACCCCGGCCCTTACAATTTCGGCCCGAAAGTTGTGATAATTCAAATTTTTACAATATTTGCCCCTACCCCCCTTCAAAGGGATATAGGGGTCAGGATCCATCTAATGGCATGTATGTACATTCATTATGGGGAAACTAGCCAATTAAAAAAAAAATATATTTTCCTCCAAAATGCTGAACCACCCCGGCCCTTACCATTTCGGCCCGAAAGTTGTGATAACTCAAATTTTTCAATATTTGCCCCTACGCCCCTTTCAAAGGGATATGGGGTCAGGATCCATCTAATGGCATGTATGTACATTCATTATGGGGAAACTAGCCAATTAAAAAAATATAATATTTTCCTCCAAAATGCTGAACCACCCCGGCCCTTACAAATTCGGCCCGAAAGTTGTGATAATTCAAATTTTTACAATATTTGCCCCTACCCCCCTTTCAAAGGGATATAGGGTTCAGGATCCATCTAATGGCATGTATGTACATTCATTATGGGGAAACTAGCCAATTAAAAAAAATATATTTTCCTCCAAAATGCTGAACCACCCCGGCCCTTACCATTTCGGCCCGAAAGTTGTGATAATTCAAATTTTTCAATATTTGCCCCTACGCCCCTTTCAAAGGGATATGGGGGTCAGGATCCATCTAATGGCATGTATGTACATTCATTGTGGGGAAACTAGCCTAATAAAAAAATTAATATTTTCCTCCAAAATGCTGAACCACCCCGGCCCTTACAATTTCGGCCCGAAAGTTGTGATAATTCAAATTTTTCAATATTTGCCCCTACACCCCTTTCAAAGGGATATGGGGGTCAGGATCCATCTAATGGCATGTATGTACATTCATTGTGGGGAAACTAGCCTAATAAAAAATTTTAATATTTTCCTCCAAAATGCTGAACCACCCCGGCCCTTACAATTTCGGCCCGAAAGTTGTGATAATTCAAATTTTTACAATATTTGCCCCTACCCCCTGTCAAAGGGATATAGGGTTCAGGATCCATCTAATGGCATGTATGTACATTCATTATGGGGAAACTAGCCAATTAAAAAAAATATATATTTTCCTCCAAAATGCTGAACCACCCCGGCCCTTACCATTTCGGCCCGAAAGTTGTGATAATTCAAATTTTTCAATATTTGCCCCTACACCCCTTTCAAAGGGATATGGGGTCAGGATCCATCTAATGGCATGTATGTACATTCATTGTGGGGAAACTAGCCTAATAAAAAAAATAATATTTTCCTCCAAAATGCTGAACCACCCCGGCCCTTACAATTTCGGCCCGAAAGTTGTGATAATTCAAATTTTTCAATATTTGCCCCTACACCCCTTTCAAAGGGATATGGGGGTCAGGATCCATCTAATGGCATGTATGTACATTCATTGTGGGGAAACTAGCCTAATAAAAAATTTAATATTTTCCTCCAAAATGCTGAACCACCCCGGCCCTTACAATTTCGGCCCGAAAGTTGTGATAATTCAAATTTTTACAATATTTGCCCCTACCCCCCTTCAAAGGGATATAGGGTTCAGGATCCATCTAATGGCATGTATGTACATTCATTATGGGGAAACTAGCCAATTAAAAAAAAAAAATATTTTCCTCCAAAATGCTGAACCACCCCGGCCCTTACCATTTCGGCCCGAAAGTTGTGATAACTCAAATTTTTCAATATTTGCCCCTACGCCCCTTTCAAAGGGATATGGGGGTCAGGATCCATCTAATGGCATGTATGTACATTCATTGTGGGGAAACTAGCCTAATAAAAAAATTTAATATTTTCCTCCAAAATGCTGAACCACCCCGGCCCTTACAATTTCGGCCCGAAAGTTGTGATAATTCAAATTTTTCAATATTTGCCCCTACACCCCTTTCAAAGGGATATGGGGGTCAGGATCCATCTAATGGCATGTATGTACATTCATTGTGGGGAAACTAGCCTAATAAAAAATTTAATATTTTCCTCCAAAATGCTGAACCACCCCGGCCCTTACAATTTCGGCCCGAAAGTTGTGATAATTCAAATTTTTCAATATTTGCCCCTACACCCCTTTCAAAGGGATATGGGGGTCAGGATCCATCTAATGGCATGTATGTACATTCATTGTGGGGAAACTAGCCTAATAAAAAAATTTAATATTTTCCTCCAAAATGCTGAACCACCCCGGCCCTTACAATTTCGGCCCGAAAGTTGTGATAATTCAAATTTTTCAATATTTGCCCCTACCCCCCTTTCAAAGGGATATGGGGGTCAGGATCCATCTAATGGCATGTATGTACATTCATTGTGGGGAAACTAGCCTATTAAAAAAATATAATATTTTCCTCCAAAATGCTGAACCACCCCGGCCCTTACAATTTCGGCCCGAAAGTTGTGATAATTCAAATTTTTACAATATTTGCCACTACGCCCCTTTCAAAGGGATATGGGGGTCAGGATCCATCTAATGGCATGTATGTACATTCATTGTGGGGAAACTAGCCTAATAAAAATTTAAATATTTTCCTCCAAAATGCTGAACCACCCCGGCCCTTACCATTTCGGCCCGAAAAGTTGTGATAATTCAAATTTTTACAATATTTGCCCCTTTCAAAGGGATATGGGGTTCAGGATCCATCTAATGGCATGTATGTACATTCATTGTGGGGAAACTAGCCTAATAAAAAAAATTAATATTTTCCTCCAAAATGCTGAACCACCCCGGCCCTTACCATTTCGGCCCGAAAGTTGTGATAATTCAAATTTTTACAATATTTGCCCCTACGCCCCTTTCAAAGGGATATAGGGTTCAGGATCCATCTAATGGCATGTATGTACATTCATTATGGGGAAACTAGCCAATTA
This sequence comes from Strongylocentrotus purpuratus, assembly GCF_000002235.5. NCBI lineage: Eukaryota > Metazoa > Echinodermata > Echinoidea > Camarodonta > Strongylocentrotidae > Strongylocentrotus > Strongylocentrotus purpuratus. The sequence goes on from NW_022145455.1 coordinate 19,953, forward strand.
AAAAAAAATATATTTTCCTCCAAAATGCTGAACCACCCCGGCCCTTACCATTTCGGCCCGAAAGTTGTGATAATTCAAATTTTTCAATATTTGCCCCTACACCCCTTTCAAAGGGATATGGGGGTCAGGATCCATCTAATGGCATGTATGTACATTCATTGTGGGGAAACTAGCCTAATAAAAAAATTTAATATTTTCCTCCAAAATGCTGAACCACCCCGGCCCTTACAATTTCGGCCCGAAAGTTGTGATAATTCAAATTTTTCAATATTTGCCCCTACACCCCTTTCAAAGGGATATGGGGGTCAGGATCCATCTAATGGCATGTATGTACATTCATTGTGGGGAAACTAGCCTAATAAAAAAAATTAATATTTTCCTCCAAAATGCTGAACCACCCCGGCCCTTACAATTTCGGCCCGAAAGTTGTGATAATTCAAATTTTTACAATATTTGCCCCTACCCCCCTGTCAAAGGGATATAGGGTTCAGGATCCATCTAATGGCATGTATGTACATTCATTATGGGGAAACTAGCCAATTAAAAAAAAATAATATTTTCCTCCAAAATGCTGAACCACCCCGGCCCTTACAATTTCGGCCCGAAAGTTGTGATAATTCAAATTTTTCAATATTTGCCCCTACACCCCTTTCAAAGGGATATGGGGGTCAGGATCCATCTAATGGCATGTATGTACATTCATTGTGGGGAAACTAGCCTAATAAAAAATTTAATATTTTCCTCCAAAATGCTGAACCACCCCGGCCCTTACAATTTCGGCCCGAAAGTTGTGATAATTCAAATTTTTACAATATTTGCCCCTACCCCCTTTCAAAGGGATATAGGGTTCAGGATCCATCTAATGGCATGTATGTACATTCATTATGGGGAAACTAGCCAATTAAAAAAAAAAATATTTTCCTCCAAAATGCTGAACCACCCCGGCCCTTACCATTTCGGCCCGAAAGTTGTGATAACTCAAATTTTTCAATATTTGCCCCTACGCCCCTTTCAAAGGGATATGGGGGTCAGGATCCATCTAATGGCATGTATGTACATTCATTGTGGGGAAACTAGCCTAATAAAAAAATTTAATATTTTCCTCCAAAATGCTGAACCACCCCGGCCCTTACAATTTCGGCCCGAAAGTTGTGATAATTCAAATTTTTCAATATTTGCCCCTACGCCCCTTTCAAAGGGATATGGGGGTCAGGATCCATCTAATGGCATGTATGTACATTCATTGTGGGGAAACTAGCCTAATAAAAAAATTTAATATTTTCCTCCAAAATGCTGAACCACCCCGGCCCTTACCATTTCGGCCCGAAAGTTGTGATAATTCAAATTTTTACAATATTTGCCCCTACGCCCCTTTCAAAGGGATATGGGTCAGGATCCATCTAATGGCATGTATGTACATTCATTGTGGGGAAACTAGCCTAATAAAAAAATTTATATTTTCCTCCAAAATGCTGAACCACCCCGGCCCTTACAATTTCGGCCCGAAAGTTGTGATAATTCAAATTTTTACAATATTTGCCCCTACCCCCCTGTCAAAGGGATATAGGGTTCAGGATCCATCTAATGGCATGTATGTACATTCATTATGGGGAAACTAGCCAATTAAAAAAAAATAATATTTTCCTCCAAAATGCTGAACCACCCCGGCCCTTACCATTTCGGCCCGAAAGTTGTGATAATTCAAATTTTTCAATATTTGCCCCTACGCCCCTTTCAAAGGGATATGGGGGTCAGGATCCATCTAATGGCATGTATGTACATTCATTGTGGGGAAACTAGCCTAATAAAAAAATTTAATATTTTCCTCCAAAATGCTGAACCACCCCGGCCCTTACAATTTCGGCCCGAAAGTTGTGATAATTCAAATTTTTCAATATTTGCCCCTACGCCCCTTTCAAAGGGATATGGGGGTCAGGATCCATCTAATGGCATGTATGTACATTCATTGTGGGGAAACTAGCCTAATAAAAAATTTAATATTTTCCTCCAAAATGCTGAACCACCCCGGCCCTTACAATTTCGGCCCGAAAGTTGTGATAATTCAAATTTTTCAATATTTGCCCCTACACCCCTTTCAAAGGGATATGGGGGTCAGGATCCATCTAATGGCATGTATGTACATTCATTGTGGGGAAACTAGCCTAATAAAAAATTTAATATTTTCCTCCAAAATGCTGAACCACCCCGGCCCTTACAATTTCGGCCCGAAAGTTGTGATAATTCAAATTTTTACAATATTTGCCCCTACCCCCTTTCAAAGGGATATAGGGGTCAGGATCCATCTAATGGCATGTATGTACATTCATTATGGGGAAACTAGCCAATTAAAAAAAAAAAATATTTTCCTCCAAAATGCTGAACCACCCCGGCCCTTACCATTTCGGCCCGAAAGTTGTGATAATTCAAATTTTTCAATATTTGCCCCTACACCCCTTTCAAAGGGATATGGGGGTCAGGATCCATCTAATGGCATGTATGTACATTCATTGTGGGGAAACTAGCCTAATAAAAAAATTTAATATTTTCCTCCAAAATGCTGAACCACCCCGGCCCTTACAATTTCGGCCCGAAAGTTGTGATAATTCAAATTTTTACAATATTTGCCCCTACCCCCTTTCAAAGGGATATAGGGTTCAGGATCCATCTAATGGCATGTATGTACATTCATTATGGGGAAACTAGCCAATTAAAAAAAAAAAATATTTTCCTCCAAAATGCTGAACCACCCCGGCCCTTACCATTTCGGCCCGAAAGTTGTGATAATTCAAATTTTTCAATATTTGCCCCTACGCCCCTTTCAAAGGGATATGGGGGTCAGGATCCATCTAATGGCATGTATGTACATTCATTGTGGGGAAACTAGCCTAATAAAAAAATTTAATATTTTCCTCCAAAATGCTGAACCACCCCGGCCCTTACAATTTCGGCCCGAAAGTTGTGATAATTCAAATTTTTCAATATTTGCCCCTACACCCCTTTCAAAGGGATATGGGGGTCAGGATCCATCTAATGGCATGTATGTACATTCATTGTGGGGAAACTAGCCTAATAAAAAAATTTAATATTTTCCTCCAAAATGCTGAACCACCCCGGCCCTTACCATTTCGGCCCGAAAGTTGTGATAATTCAAATTTTTACAATATTTGCCCCTACGCCCCTTTCAAAGGGATATAGGGTCAGGATCCATCTAATGGCATGTATGTACATTCATTGTGGGGAAACTAGCCTAATAAAAAAATTTAATATTTTCCTCCAAAATGCTGAACCACCCCGGCCCTTACAATTTCGGCCCGAAAGTTGTGATAATTCAAATTTTTACAATATTTGCCCCTACCCCCTTTCAAAGGGATATAGGGGTCAGGATCCATCTAATGGCATGTATGTACATTCATTATGGGGAAACTAGCCAATTAAAAAAAAATAATATTTTCCTCCAAAATGCTGAACCACCCCGGCCCTTACCATTTCGGCCCGAAAGTTGTGATAATTCAAATTTTTCAATATTTGCCCCTACGCCCCTTTCAAAGGGATATGGGGGTCAGGATCCATCTAATGGCATGTATGTACATTCATTGTGGGGAAACTAGCCTAATAAAAAAATTTAATATTTTCCTCCAAAATGCTGAACCACCCCGGCCCTTACAATTTCGGCCCGAAAGTTGTGATAATTCAAATTTTTCAATATTTGCCCCTACACCCCTTTCAAAGGGATATGGGGGTCAGGATCCATCTAATGGCATGTATGTACATTCATTGTGGGGAAACTAGCCTAATAAAAAAATTTAATATTTTCCTCCAAAATGCTGAACCACCCCGGCCCTTACAATTTCGGCCCGAAAGTTGTGATAATTCAAATTTTTCAATATTTGCCCCTACACCCCTTTCAAAGGGATATGGGGGTCAGGATCCATCTAATGGCATGTATGTACATTCATTGTGGGGAAACTAGCCTAATAAAAAATTTAATATTTTCCTCCAAAATGCTGAACCACCCCGGCCCTTACAATTTCGGCCCGAAAGTTGTGATAATTCAAATTTTTACAATATTTGCCCCTACCCCCTGTCAAAGGGATATAGGGGTCAGGATCCATCTAATGGCATGTATGTACATTCATTATGGGGAAACTAGCCAATTAAAAAAAAAAAATATTTTCCTCCAAAATGCTGAACCACCCCGGCCCTTACCATTTCGGCCCGAAAGTTGTGATAATTCAAATTTTTCAATATTTGCCCCTACACCCCTTTCAAAGGGATATGGGGGTCAGGATCCATCTAATGGCATGTATGTACATTCATTGTGGGGAAACTAGCCTAATAAAAAAATTTAATATTTTCCTCCAAAATGCTGAACCACCCCGGCCCTTACAATTTCGGCCCGAAAGTTGTGATAATTCAAATTTTTCAATATTTGCCCCTACCCCCCTTCAAAGGGATATAGGGTTCAGGATCCATCTAATGGCATGTATGTACATTCATTATGGGGAAACTAGCCAATTAAAAAAATTTAATATTTTCCTCCAAAATGCTGAACCACCCCGGCCCTTACAATTTCGGCCCGAAAGTTGTGATAATTCAAATTTTTCAATATTTGCCCCTACGCCCCTTTCAAAGGGATATAGGGGTCAGGATCCATCTAATGGCATGTATGTACATTCATTATGGGGAAACTAGCCAATTAAAAAATTTAATATTTTCCTCCAAAATGCTGAACCACCCCGGCCCTTACCATTTCGGCCCGAAAGTTGTGATAATTCAAATTTTTACAATATTTGCCCCTACGCCCCTTTCAAAGGGATATGGGGGTCAGGATCCATCTAATGGCATGTATGTACATTCATTGTGGGGAAACTAGCCTAATAAAAAAAATTAATATTTTCCTCCAAAATGCTGAACCACCCCGGCCCTTACAATTTCGGCCCGAAAGTTGTGATAATTCAAATTTTTACAATATTTGCCCCTACCCCCCTTTCAAAGGGATATGGGGGTCAGGATCCATCTAATGGCATGTATGTACATTCATTATGGGGAAACTAGCCAATTAAAAAAAATATATATTTTCCTCCAAAATGCTGAACCACCCCGGCCCTTACCATTTCGGCCCGAAAGTTGTGATAATTCAAATTTTTACAATATTTGCCACTACGCCCCTTTCAAAGGGATATGGGGGTCAGGATCCATCTAATGGCATGTATGTACATTCATTGTGGGGAAACTAGCCTAAAAAATTAAATATTTTCCTCCAAAATGCTGAACCACCCCGGCCCTTACCATTTCGGCCCGAAAGTTGTGATAATTCAAATTTTTACAATATTTGCCCCTTTCAAAGGGATATAGGGTTCAGGATCCATCTAATGGCATGTATGTACATTCATTGTGGGGAAACTAGCCTAATAAAAAAAATTAATATTTTCCTCCAAAATGCTGAACCACCCCGGCCCTTACCATTTCGGCCCGAAAGTTGTGATAATTCAAATTTTTACAATATTTGCCCCTACGCCCCTTTCAAAGGGATATAGGGTTCAGGATCCATCTAATGGCATGTATGTACATTCATTATGGGGAAACTAGCCAATTAAAAAAAAATATATTTTCCTCCAAAATGCTGAACCACCCCGGCCCTTACCATTTCGGCCCGAAAGTTGTGATAATTCAAATTTTTCAATATTTGCCCCTACGCCCCTTTCAAAGGGATATGGGGGTCAGGATCCATCTAATGGCATGTATGTACATTCATTGTGGGGAAACTAGCCTAATAAAAAAATTTAATATTTTCCTCCAAAATGCTGAACCACCCCGGCCCTTACAATTTCGGCCCGAAAGTTGTGATAATTCAAATTTTTCAATATTTGCCCCTACACCCCTTTCAAAGGGATATGGGGGTCAGGATCCATCTAATGGCATGTATGTACATTCATTGTGGGGAAACTAGCCTAATAAAAAAAATTAATATTTTCCTCCAAAATGCTGAACCACCCCGGCCCTTACAATTTCGGCCCGAAAGTTGTGATAATTCAAATTTTTACAATATTTGCCCCTACCCCCCTTCAAAGGGATATAGGGTTCAGGATCCATCTAATGGCATGTATGTACATTCATTGTGGGGAAACTAGCCAATTAAAAAAAATAATATTTTCCTCCAAAATGCTGAACCACCCCGGCCCTTACCATTTCGGCCCGAAAGTTGTGATAATTCAAATTTTTCAATATTTGCCCCTACGCCCCTTTCAAAGGGATATGGGGGTCAGGATCCATCTAATGGCATGTATGTACATTCATTGTGGGGAAACTAGCCTAATAAAAAAAATAATATTTTCCTCCAAAATGCTGAACCACCCCGGCCCTTACAATTTCGGCCCGAAAGTTGTGATAATTCAAATTTTTCAATATTTGCCCCTACGCCCCTTTCAAAGGGATATGGGGGTCAGGATCCATCTAATGGCATGTATGTACATTCATTGTGGGGAAACTAGCCTAATAAAAAATTAATATTTTCCTCCAAAATGCTGAACCACCCCGGCCCTTACAATTTCGGCCCGAAAGTTGTGATAATTCAAATTTTTACAATATTTGCCCCTACCCCCTTTCAAAGGGATATAGGGTTCAGGATCCATCTAATGGCATGTATGTACATTCATTATGGGGAAACTAGCCAATTAAAAAAAAAATATTTTCCTCCAAAATGCTGAACCACCCCGGCCCTTACCATTTCGGCCCGAAAGTTGTGATAACTCAAATTTTTCAATATTTGCCCCTACGCCCCTTTCAAAGGGATATGGGGGTCAGGATCCATCTAATGGCATGTATGTACATTCATTGTGGGGAAACTAGCCTAATAAAAAAATTTAATATTTTCCTCCAAAATGCTGAACCACCCCGGCCCTTACAATTTCGGCCCGAAAGTTGTGATAATTCAAATTTTTCAATATTTGCCCCTACACCCCTTTCAAAGGGATATGGGGGTCAGGATCCATCTAATGGCATGTATGTACATTCATTGTGGGGAAACTAGCCTAATAAAAAAATTTAATATTTTCCTCCAAAATGCTGAACCACCCCGGCCCTTACCATTTCGGCCCGAAAGTTGTGATAATTCAAATTTTTACAATATTTGCCCCTACGCCCCTTTCAAAGGGATATAGGGTCAGGATCCATCTAATGGCATGTATGTACATTCATTGTGGGGAAACTAGCCTAATAAAAAAATTTAATATTTTCCTCCAAAATGCTGAACCACCCCGGCCCTTACAATTTCGGCCCGAAAGTTGTGATAATTCAAATTTTACAATATTTGCCCCTACCCCCCTTTCAAAGGGATATAGGGTTCAGGATCCATCTAATGGCATGTATGTACATTCATTATGGGGAAACTAGCCAATTAAAAAAAAAAAATATTTTCCTCCAAAATGCTGAACCACCCCGGCCCTTACCATTTCGGCCCGAAAGTTGTGATAATTCAAATTTTTCAATATTTGCCCCTACGCCCCTTTCAAAGGGATATGGGGGTCAGGATCCATCTAATGGCATGTATGTACATTCATTGTGGGGAAACTAGCCTAATAAAAAAATTTAATATTTTCCTCCAAAATGCTGAACCACCCCGGCCCTTACAATTTCGGCCCGAAAGTTGTGATAATTCAAATTTTTCAATATTTGCCCCTACACCCCTTTCAAAGGGATATGGGGGTCAGGATCCATCTAATGGCATGTATGTACATTCATTGTGGGGAAACTAGCCTAATAAAAAAATTTAATATTTTCCTCCAAAATGCTGAACCACCCCGGCCCTTACAATTTCGGCCCGAAAGTTGTGATAATTCAAATTTTTCAATATTTGCCCCTACACCCCTTTCAAAGGGATATGGGGGTCAGGATCCATCTAATGGCATGTATGTACATTCATTGTGGGGAAACTAGCCTAATAAAAATTTTAATATTTTCCTCCAAAATGCTGAACCACCCCGGCCCTTACAATTTCGGCCCGAAAGTTGTGATAATTCAAATTTTTACAATATTTGCCCCTACCCCCTTTCAAAGGGATATAGGGTCAGGATCCATCTAATGGCATGTATGTACATTCATTATGGGGAAACTAGCCAATTAAAAAAAAAAAAAATTTTCCTCCAAAATGCTGAACCACCCCGGCCCTTACCATTTCGGCCCGAAAGTTGTGATAATTCAAATTTTTCAATATTTGCCCCTACACCCCTTTCAAAGGGATATGGGGGTCAGGATCCATCTAATGGCATGTATGTACATTCATTGTGGGGAAACTAGCCTAATAAAAAAATTTAATATTTTCCTCCAAAATGCTGAACCACCCCGGCCCTTACAATTTCGGCCCGAAAGTTGTGATAATTCAAATTTTTCAATATTTGCCCCTACCCCCCTTTCAAAGGGATATAGGGTTCAGGATCCATCTAATGGCATGTATGTACATTCATTATGGGGAAACTAGCCAATTAAAAAAATTTAATATTTTCCTCCAAAATGCTGAACCACCCCGGCCCTTACAATTTCGGCCCGAAAGTTGTGATAATTCAAATTTTTCAATATTTGCCCCTACACCCCTTTCAAAGGGATATAGGGGTCAGGATCCATCTAATGGCATGTATGTACATTCATTATGGGGAAACTAGCCAATTAAAAAATTTAATATTTTCCTCCAAAATGCTGAACCACCCCGGCCCTTACCATTTCGGCCCGAAAGTTGTGATAATTCAAATTTTTACAATATTTGCCCCTACGCCCCTTTCAAAGGGATATGGGGGTCAGGATCCATCTAATGGCATGTATGTACATTCATTGTGGGGAAACTAGCCTAATAAAAAAATTAATATTTTCCTCCAAAATGCTGAACCACCCCGGCCCTTACAATTTCGGCCCGAAAGTTGTGATAATTCAAATTTTTACAATATTTGCCCCTACCCCCCTTTCAAAGGGATATGGGGTCAGGATCCATCTAATGGCATGTATGTACATTCATTATGGGGAAACTAGCCAATTAAAAAAATATATATTTTCCTCCAAAATGCTGAACCACCCCGGCCCTTACCATTTCGGCCCGAAAGTTGTGATAATTCAAATTTTTACAATATTTGCCACTACGCCCCTTTCAAAGGGATATGGGGGTCAGGATCCATCTAATGGCATGTATGTACATTCATTGTGGGGAAACTAGCCTAATAAAAAAATTTAATATTTTCCTCCAAAATGCTGAACCACCCCGGCCCTTACAATTTCGGCCCGAAAGTTGTGATAATTCAAATTTTTCAATATTTGCCCCTACACCCCTTTCAAAGGGATATGGGGGTCAGGATCCATCTAATGGCATGTATGTACATTCATTGTGGGGAAACTAGCCTAATAAAAAAATTTAATATTTTCCTCCAAAATGCTGAACCACCCCGGCCCTTACAATTTCGGCCCGAAAGTTGTGATAATTCAAATTTTTACAATATTTGCCCCTACCCCCTTTCAAAGGGATATAGGGTTCAGGATCCATCTAATGGCATGTATGTACATTCATTATGGGGAAACTAGCCAATTAAAAAAAAAAAATATTTTCCTCCAAAATGCTGAACCACCCCGGCCCTTACCATTTCGGCCCGAAAGTTGTGATAATTCAAATTTTTCAATATTTGCCCCTACGCCCCTTTCAAAGGGATATGGGGGTCAGGATCCATCTAATGGCATGTATGTACATTCATTGTGGGGAAACTAGCCTAATAAAAAAATTTAATATTTTCTCCAAAATGCTGAACCACCCCGGCCCTTACAATTTCGGCCCGAAAGTTGTGATAATTCAAATTTTTCAATATTTGCCCCTACACCCCTTTCAAAGGGATATGGGGGTCAGGATCCATCTAATGGCATGTATGTACATTCATTGTGGGGAAACTAGCCTAATAAAAAAATTTAATATTTTCCTCCAAAATGCTGAACCACCCCGGCCCTTACAATTTCGGCCCGAAAGTTGTGATAATTCAAATTTTTCAATATTTGCCCCTACACCCCTTTCAAAGGGATATGGGGGTCAGGATCCATCTAATGGCATGTATGTACATTCATTGTGGGGAAACTAGCCTAATAAAAAATTTAATATTTTCTCCAAAATGCTGAACCACCCCGGCCCTTACAATTTCGGCCCGAAAGTTGTGATAATTCAAATTTTTCAATATTTGCCCCTACCCCCCTTTCAAAGGGATATGGGGGTCAGGATCCATCTAATGGCATGTATGTACATTCATTGTGGGGAAACTAGCCTATTAAAAAATATAATATTTTCCTCCAAAATGCTGAACCACCCCGGCCCTTACAATTTCGGCCCGAAAGTTGTGATAATTCAAATTTTTACAATATTTGCCACTACGCCCCTTTCAAAGGGATATGGGGGTCAGGATCCATCTAATGGCATGTATGTACATTCATTGTGGGGAAACTAGCCTAATAAAAATTTAAATATTTTCCTCCAAAATGCTGAACCACCCCGGCCCTTACCATTTCGGCCCGAAAAGTTGTGATAATTCAAATTTTTACAATATTTGCCCCTTTCAAAGGGATATAGGGTTCAGGATCCATCTAATGGCATGTATGTACATTCATTGTGGGGAAACTAGCCTAATAAAAAAAATTAATATTTTCCTCCAAAATGCTGAACCACCCCGGCCCTTACCATTTCGGCCCGAAAGTTGTGATAATTCAAATTTTTACAATATTTGCCCCTACGCCCCTTTCAAAGGGATATAGGGTTCAGGATCCATCTAATGGCATGTATGTACATTCATTATGGGGAAACTAGCCAATTAAAAAAAAATATATTTTCCTCCAAAATGCTGAACCACCCCGGCCCTTACCATTTCGGCCCGAAAGTTGTGATAATTCAAATTTTTCAATATTTGCCCCTACGCCCCTTTCAAAGGGATATGGGGGTCAGGATCCATCTAATGGCATGTATGTACATTCATTGTGGGGAAACTAGCCTAATAAAAAAATTTAATATTTTCCTCCAAAATGCTGAACCACCCCGGCCCTTACAATTTCGGCCCGAAAGTTGTGATAATTCAAATTTTTCAATATTTGCCCCTACGCCCCTTTCAAAGGGATATGGGGGTCAGGATCCATCTAATGGCATGTATGTACATTCATTGTGGGGAAACTAGCCTAATAAAAAAATTTAATATTTTCCTCCAAAATGCTGAACCACCCCGGCCCTTACAATTTCGGCCCGAAAGTTGTGATAATTCAAATTTTTCAATATTTGCCCCTACGCCCCTTTCAAAGGGATATGGGGTCAGGATCCATCTAATGGCATGTATGTACATTCATTGTGGGGAAACTAGCCTAATAAAAAAATTTAATATTTTCCTCCAAAATGCTGAACCACCCCGGCCCTTACAATTTCGGCCCGAAAGTTGTGATAATTCAAATTTTTACAATATTTGCCCCTACCCCCCTTTCAAAGGGATATAGGGTTCAGGATCCATCTAATGGCATGTATGTACATTCATTGTGGGGAAACTAGCCAATTAAAAAAAAATAATATTTTCCTCCAAAATGCTGAACCACCCCGGCCCTTACCATTTCGGCCCGAAAGTTGTGATAATTCAAATTTTTCAATATTTGCCCCTACGCCCCTTTCAAAGGGATATGGGGGTCAGGATCCATCTAATGGCATGTATGTACATTCATTGTGGGGAAACTAGCCTAATAAAAAAATTTAATATTTTCCTCCAAAATGCTGAACCACCCCGGCCCTTACAATTTCGGCCCGAAAGTTGTGATAATTCAAATTTTTCAATATTTGCCCCTACACCCCTTTCAAAGGGATATGGGGGTCAGGATCCATCTAATGGCATGTATGTACATTCATTGTGGGGAAACTAGCCTAATAAAAAAATTTAATATTTTCCTCCAAAATGCTGAACCACCCCGGCCCTTACAATTTCGGCCCGAAAGTTGTGATAATTCAAATTTTTCAATATTTGCCCCTACACCCCTTTCAAAGGGATATGGGGGTCAGGATCCATCTAATGGCATGTATGTACATTCATTGTGGGGAAACTAGCCTAATAAAAAAATTTAATATTTTCCTCCAAAATGCTGAACCACCCCGGCCCTTACCATTTCGGCCCGAAAGTTGTGATAATTCAAATTTTTACAATATTTGCCCCTACGCCCCTTTCAAAGGGATATATGGGTCAGGATCCATCTAATGGCATGTATGTACATTCATTGTGGGGAAACTAGCCTAATAAAAAAAATAATATTTTCCTCCAAAATGCTGAACCACCCCGGCCCTTACAATTTCGGCCCGAAAGTTGTGATAATTCAAATTTTTCAATATTTGCCCCTACACCCCTTTCAAAGGGATATGGGGTCAGGATCCATCTAATGGCATGTATGTACATTCATTGTGGGGAAACTAGCCTAATAAAAAAAATTAATATTTTCCTCCAAAATGCTGAACCACCCCGGCCCTTACAATTTCGGCCCGAAAGTTGTGATAATTCAAATTTTTCAATATTTGCCCCTACACCCCTTTCAAAGGGATATGGGGGTCAGGATCCATCTAATGGCATGTATGTACATTCATTGTGGGGAAACTAGCCTAATAAAATTTTTAATATTTTCCTCCAAAATGCTGAACCACCCCGGCCCTTACAATTTCGGCCCGAAAAGTTGTGATAATTCAAATTTTTACAATATTTGCCCCTACCCCCCTTTCAAAGGGATATAGGGGTCAGGATCCATCTAATGGCATGTATGTACATTCATTATGGGGAAACTAGCCAATTAAAAAAAAAAAAATTTTCCTCCAAAATGCTGAACCACCCCGGCCCTTACCATTTCGGCCCGAAAGTTGTGATAACTCAAATTTTTCAATATTTGCCCCTACACCCCTTTCAAAGGGATATGGGGGTCAGGATCCATCTAATGGCATGTATGTACATTCATTGTGGGGAAACTAGCCTAATAAAAAAATTTAATATTTTCTTCCAAAATGCTGAACCACCCCGGCCCTTACAATTTCGGCCCGAAAGTTGTGATAATTCAAATTTTTCAATATTTGCCCCTACCCCCCTTTCAAAGGGATATAGGGTTCAGGATCCATCTAATGGCATGTATGTACATTCATTATGGGGAAACTAGCCAATTAAAAAAATTTAATATTTTCCTCCAAAATGCTGAACCACCCCGGCCCTTACATTTCGGCCCGAAAGTTGTGATAATTCAAATTTTTCAATATTTGCCCCTACACCCCTTTCAAAGGGATATAGGGGTCAGGATCCATCTAATGGCATGTATGTACATTCATTATGGGGAAACTAGCCAATTAAAAAAATTTAATATTTTCCTCCAAAATGCTGAACCACCCCGGCCCTTACCATTTCGGCCCGAAAGTTGTGATAATTCAAATTTTTACAATATTTGCCCCTACGCCCCTTTCAAAGGGATATGGGGGTCAGGATCCATCTAATGGCATGTATGTACATTCATTGTGGGGAAACTAGCCTAATAAAAAAAATTAATATTTTCCTCCAAAATGCTGAACCACCCCGGCCCTTACAACTTCGGCCCGAAAAGTTGTGATAATTCAAATTTTACAATATTTGCCCCTACCCCCCTGTCAAAGGGATATGGGGTCAGGATCCATCTAATGGCATGTATGTACATTCATTATGGGGAAACTAGCCAATTAAAAAAATATATATTTTCCTCCAAAATGCTGAACCACCCCGGCCCTTACCATTTCGGCCCGAAAGTTGTGATAATTCAAATTTTTCAATATTTGCCCCTACACCCCTTTCAAAGGGATATAGGGGTCAGGATCCATCTAATGGCATGTATGTACATTCATTATGGGGAAACTAGCCAATTAAAAAAAAAAAATATTTTCCTCCAAAATGCTGAACCACCCCGGCCCTTACCATTTCGGCCCGAAAGTTGTGATAACTCAAATTTTTCAATATTTGCCCCTACCCCCCTGTCAAAGGGATATGGGGGTCAGGATCCATCTAATGGCATGTATGTACATTCATTGTGGGGAAACTAGCCTATTAAAAAAATATAATTTTTTCCTCCAAAATGCTGAACCACCCCGGCCCTTACAATTTCGGCCCGAAAGTTGTGATAATTCAAATTTTTACAATATTTGCCACTACGCCCCTTTCAAAGGGATATGGGGGTCAGGATCCATCTAATGGCATGTATGTACATTCATTGTGGGGAAACTAGCCTAATAAAAATTTTGAAATTTTTTCCTCCAAAATGCTGAACCACCCCGGCCCTTACATTTCGGCCCGAAAGTTGTGATAATTCAAATTTTTACAATATTTGCCACTACGCCCCTTTCAAAGGGATAGGGGTCAGGATCCATCTAATGGCATGTATGTACATTCATTGTGGGGAAACTAGCCTAATAAAAAATTTTAAATATTTTCCTCCAAAATGCTGAACCACCCCGGCCCTTACAATTTCGGCCCGAAAGTTGTGATAATTCAAATTTTTACAATATTTGCCCCTACGCCCCTTTCAAAGGGATATAGGGTTCAGGATCCATCTAATGGCATGTATGTACATTCATTATGGGGAAACTAGCCAATTAAAAAAAAAAAAAATTTTCCTCCAAAATGCTGAACCACCCCGGCCCTTACCATTTCGGCCCGAAAGTTGTGATAATTCAAATTTTTCAATATTTGCCCCTACGCCCCTTTCAAAGGGATATGGGGGTCAGGATCCATCTAATGGCATGTATGTACATTCATTGTGGGGAAACTAGCCTAATAAAAATTTTTAATATTTTCCTCCAAAATGCTGAACCACCCCGGCCCTTACCATTTCGGCCCGAAAGTTGTGATAACTCAAATTTTTCAATATTTGCCCCTACCCCCTGTCAAAGGGATATGGGGGTCAGGATCCATCTAATGGCATGTATGTACATTCATTGTGGGGAAACTAGCCTATTAAAAAAATATAATATTTTCCTCCAAAATGCTGAACCACCCCGGCCCTTACAATTTCGGCCCGAAAGTTGTGATAATTCAAATTTTTACAATATTTGCCACTACGCCCCTTTCAAAGGGATATGGGGGTCAGGATCCATCTAATGGCATGTATGTACATTCATTGTGGGGAAACTAGCCTAAAAAAAATTTTGAAATTTTTTCCTCCAAAATGCTGAACCACCCCGGCCCTTACATTTCGGCCCGAAAGTTGTGATAATTCAAATTTTTACAATATTTGCCACTACGCCCCTTTCAAAGGGATATGGGGGTCAGGATCCATCTAATGGCATGTATGTACATTCATTGTGGGGAAACTAGCCTAATAAAATTTTAAATATTTTCCTCCAAAATGCTGAACCACCCCGGCCCTTACAATTTCGGCCCGAAAGTTGTGATAATTCAAATTTTTACAATATTTGCCCCTACGCCCCTTTCAAAGGGATATAGGGTTCAGGATCCATCTAATGGCATGTATGTACATTCATTATGGGGAAACTAGCCAATTAAAAAAAATATATATTTTCCTCCAAAATGCTGAACCACCCCGGCCCTTACAATTTCGGCCCGAAAGTTGTGATAATTCAAATTTTTACAATATTTGCCACTACGCCCCTTTCAAAGGGATATGGGGTCAGGATCCATCTAATGGCATGTATGTACATTCATTATGGGGAAACTAGCCAATTAAAAAAAAAAATATTTTCCTCCAAAATGCTGAACCACCCCGGCCCTTACCATTTCGGCCCGAAAGTTGTGATAACTCAAATTTTTCAATATTTGCCCCTACGCCCCTTTCAAAGGGATATGGGGGTCAGGATCCATCTAATGGCATGTATGTACATTCATTGTGGGGAAACTAGCCTAATAAAAAAATTTAATATTTTCCTCCAAAATGCTGAACCACCCCGGCCCTTACAATTTCGGCCCGAAAGTTGTGATAATTCAAATTTTTCAATATTTGCCCCTACGCCCCTTTCAAAGGGATATAGGGGTCAGGATCCATCTAATGGCATGTATGTACATTCATTATGGGGAAACTAGCCAATTAAAAAAAATATATTTTCCTCCAAAATGCTGAACCACCCCGGCCCTTACCATTTCGGCCCGAAAGTTGTGATAATTCAAATTTTTCAATATTTGCCCCTACCCCCCTTTCAAAGGGATATGGGGGTCAGGATCCATCTAATGGCATGTATGTACATTCATTGTGGGGAAACTAGCCTATTAAAAAAATATAATTTTTCCTCCAAAATGCTGAACCACCCCGGCCCTTACAATTTCGGCCCGAAAGTTGTGATAATTCAAATTTTTCAATATTTGCCCCTACCCCTTTCAAAGGGATATAGGGGTCAGGATCCATCTAATGGCATGTATGTACATTCATTATGGGGAAACTAGCCAATTAAAAAAAATATATTTTCCTCCAAAATGCTGAACCACCCCGGCCCTTACCATTTCGGCCCGAAAGTTGTGATAATTCAAATTTTTCAATATTTGCCCCTACGCCCCTTTCAAAGGGATATGGGGTCAGGATCCATCTAATGGCATGTATGTACATTCATTATGGGGAAACTAGCCAATTAAAAAAAAATATTTTCCTCCAAAATGCTGAACCACCCCGGCCCTTACAATTTCGGCCCGAAAGTTGTGATAATTCAAATTTTTACAATATTTGCCCCTACGCCCCTTTCAAAGGGATATGGGGGTCAGGATCCATCTAATGGCATGTATGTACATTCATTGTGGGGAAACTAGCCTAATAAAAAATTTAATATTTTCCTCCAAAATGCTGAACCACCCCGGCCCTTACCATTTCGGCCCGAAAGTTGTGATAATTCAAATTTTTCAATATTTGCCCCTACGCCCCTTTCAAAGGGATATGGGGGTCAGGATCCATCTAATGGCATGTATGTACATTCATTGTGGGGAAACTAGCCTAATAAAAAAATTTAATATTTTCCTCCAAAATGCTGAACCACCCCGGCCCTTACAATTTCGGCCCGAAAGTTGTGATAATTCAAATTTTTCAATATTTGCCCCTACACCCCTTTCAAAGGGATATGGGGGTCAGGATCCATCTAATGGCATGTATGTACATTCATTGTGGGGAAACTAGCCTAATAAAAAAATTTAATATTTTCCTCCAAAATGCTGAACCACCCCGGCCCTTACAATTTCGGCCCGAAAGTTGTGATAATTCAAATTTTTCAATATTTGCCCCTACACCCCTTTCAAAGGGATATGGGGTCAGGATCCATCTAATGGCATGTATGTACATTCATTGTGGGGAAACTAGCCTAATAAAAAAATTTAATATTTTCCTCCAAAATGCTGAACCACCCCGGCCCTTACAATTTCGGCCCGAAAGTTGTGATAATTCAAATTTTTACAATATTTGCCCCTACCCCCCTTTCAAAGGGATATAGGGTTCAGGATCCATCTAATGGCATGTATGTACATTCATTATGGGGAAACTAGCCAATTAAAAAAAAATAATATTTTCCTCCAAAATGCTGAACCACCCCGGCCCTTACCATTTCGGCCCGAAAGTTGTGATAACTCAAATTTTTCAATATTTGCCCCTACGCCCCTTTCAAAGGGATATGGGGGTCAGGATCCATCTAATGGCATGTATGTACATTCATTGTGGGGAAACTAGCCTAATAAAAAATTTAATATTTTCCTCCAAAATGCTGAACCACCCCGGCCCTTACAATTTCGGCCCGAAAGTTGTGATAATTCAAATTTTTCAATATTTGCCCCTACACCCCTTTCAAAGGGATATGGGGGTCAGGATCCATCTAATGGCATGTATGTACATTCATTGTGGGGAAACTAGCCTAATAAAATTTTTTAATATTTTCCTCCAAAATGCTGAACCACCCCGGCCCTTACAATTTCGGCCCGAAAGTTGTGATAATTCAAATTTTTCAATATTTGCCCCTACGCCCCTTTCAAAGGGATATGGGGGTCAGGATCCATCTAATGGCATGTATGTACATTCATTGTGGGGAAACTAGCCTAATAAAAAAATTTAATATTTTCCTCCAAAATGCTGAACCACCCCGGCCCTTACCATTTCGGCCCGAAAGTTGTGATAATTCAAATTTTTACAATATTTGCCCCTACGCCCCTTTCAAAGGGATATAGGGTCAGGATCCATCTAATGGCATGTATGTACATTCATTGTGGGGAA
Source organism: Strongylocentrotus purpuratus (assembly GCF_000002235.5). Classification (NCBI taxonomy): domain Eukaryota; kingdom Metazoa; phylum Echinodermata; class Echinoidea; order Camarodonta; family Strongylocentrotidae; genus Strongylocentrotus; species Strongylocentrotus purpuratus. The sequence goes on from NW_022145455.1 coordinate 38,175, forward strand.
ACTAGCCTAATAAAAAAAAATAATATTTTCCTCCAAAATGCTGAACCACCCCGGCCCTTACAATTTCGGCCCGAAAGTTGTGATAATTCAAATTTTTCAATATTTGCCCCTACACCCCTTTCAAAGGGATATGGGGGTCAGGATCCATCTAATGGCATGTATGTACATTCATTGTGGGGAAACTAGCCTAATAAAAAATTTTAATATTTTCCTCCAAAATGCTGAACCACCCCGGCCCTTACAATTTCGGCCCGAAAGTTGTGATAATTCAAATTTTTACAATATTTGCCCCTACCCCCCTTTCAAAGGGATATAGGGGTCAGGATCCATCTAATGGCATGTATGTACATTCATTATGGGGAAACTAGCCAATTAAAAAAAAAAAAATTTTCCTCCAAAATGCTGAACCACCCCGGCCCTTACCATTTCGGCCCGAAAGTTGTGATAACTCAAATTTTTCAATATTTGCCCCTACACCCCTTTCAAAGGGATATGGGGGTCAGGATCCATCTAATGGCATGTATGTACATTCATTGTGGGGAAACTAGCCTAATAAAAAAATTTAATATTTTCCTCCAAAATGCTGAACCACCCCGGCCCTTACAATTTCGGCCCGAAAGTTGTGATAATTCAAATTTTTCAATATTTGCCCCTACCCCCCTGTCAAAGGGATATAGGGTTCAGGATCCATCTAATGGCATGTATGTACATTCATTATGGGGAAACTAGCCAATTAAAAAAATTTAATATTTTCTTCCAAAATGCTGAACCACCCCGGCCCTTACATTTTCGGCCCGAAAGTTGTGATAATTCAAATTTTTCAATATTTGCCCCTACACCCCTTTCAAAGGGATATAGGGGTCAGGATCCATCTAATGGCATGTATGTACATTCATTATGGGGAAACTAGCAATTAAAAAAATTTAATATTTTCCTCCAAAATGCTGAACCACCCCGGCCCTTACCATTTCGGCCCGAAAGTTGTGATAATTCAAATTTTTACAATATTTGCCACTACGCCCCTTTCAAAGGGATATGGGGTCAGGATCCATCTAATGGCATGTATGTACATTCATTGTGGGGAAACTAGCCTAATAAAAAAATTAATATTTTCCTCCAAAATGCTGAACCACCCCGGCCCTTACAATTTCGGCCCGAAAGTTGTGATAATTCAAATTTTTACAATATTTGCCCCTACCCCCTTTCAAAGGGATATGGGGTCAGGATCCATCTAATGGCATGTATGTACATTCATTATGGGGAAACTAGCCAATTAAAAAAAATATATATTTTCCTCCAAAATGCTGAACCACCCCGGCCCTTACCATTTCGGCCCGAAAGTTGTGATAATTCAAATTTTTCAATATTTGCCCCTACACCCCTTTCAAAGGGATATGGGGTCAGGATCCATCTAATGGCATGTATGTACATTCATTATGGGGAAACTAGCCAATTAAAAAAAAAAAATATTTTCCTCCAAAATGCTGAACCACCCCGGCCCTTACCATTTCGGCCCGAAAGTTGTGATAATTCAAATTTTTCAATATTTGCCCCTACCCCCCTTTCAAAGGGATATGGGGGTCAGGATCCATCTAATGGCATGTATGTACATTCATTGTGGGGAAACTAGCCTATTAAAAAAATATAATTTTTTCCTCCAAAATGCTGAACCACCCCGGCCCTTACAATTTCGGCCCGAAAGTTGTGATAATTCAAATTTTTACAATATTTGCCACTACGCCCCTTTCAAAGGGATATGGGGGTCAGGATCCATCTAATGGCATGTATGTACATTCATTGTGGGGAAACTAGCCTAATAAATTTTTAAATATTTTCCTCCAAAATGCTGAACCACCCCGGCCCTTACATTTCGGCCCGAAAGTTGTGATAATTCAAATTTTTACAATATTTGCCACTACGCCCCTTTCAAAGGGATAGGGGTCAGGATCCATCTAATGGCATGTATGTACATTCATTGTGGGGAAACTAGCCTAATAAAAAAATTTAATATTTTCCTCCAAAATGCTGAACCACCCCGGCCCTTACAATTTCGGCCCGAAAGTTGTGATAATTCAAATTTTTCAATATTTGCCCCTACACCCCTTTCAAAGGGATATGGGGGTCAGGATCCATCTAATGGCATGTATGTACATTCATTGTGGGGAAACTAGCCTAATAAAAAAATTTAATATTTTCCTCCAAAATGCTGAACCACCCCGGCCCTTACAATTTCGGCCCGAAAGTTGTGATAATTCAAATTTTTACAATATTTGCCCCTACCCCCTTTCAAAGGGATATAGGGTTCAGGATCCATCTAATGGCATGTATGTACATTCATTATGGGGAAACTAGCCAATTAAAAAAAATAATATTTTCCTCCAAAATGCTGAACCACCCCGGCCCTTACCATTTCGGCCCGAAAGTTGTGATAATTCAAATTTTTCAATATTTGCCCCTACGCCCCTTTCAAAGGGATATGGGGGTCAGGATCCATCTAATGGCATGTATGTACATTCATTGTGGGGAAACTAGCCTAATAAAAAAATTTAATATTTTCCTCCAAAATGCTGAACCACCCCGGCCCTTACAATTTCGGCCCGAAAGTTGTGATAATTCAAATTTTTCAATATTTGCCCCTACGCCCCTTTCAAAGGGATATGGGGGTCAGGATCCATCTAATGGCATGTATGTACATTCATTGTGGGGAAACTAGCCTAATAAAAAAATTTAATATTTTCCTCCAAAATGCTGAACCACCCCGGCCCTTACAATTTCGGCCCGAAAGTTGTGATAATTCAAATTTTTCAATATTTGCCCCTACGCCCCTTTCAAAGGGATATGGGGGTCAGGATCCATCTAATGGCATGTATGTACATTCATTGTGGGGAAACTAGCCTAATAAAAAAATTTAATATTTTCCTCCAAAATGCTGAACCACCCCGGCCCTTACCATTTCGGCCCGAAAGTTGTGATAATTCAAATTTTTACAATATTTGCCCCTACGCCCCTTTCAAAGGGATATATGGGTCAGGATCCATCTAATGGCATGTATGTACATTCATTGTGGGGAAACTAGCCTAATAAAAAAAATAATATTTTCCTCCAAAATGCTGAACCACCCCGGCCCTTACAATTTCGGCCCGAAAGTTGTGATAATTCAAATTTTTCAATATTTGCCCCTACACCCCTTTCAAAGGGATATGGGGGTCAGGATCCATCTAATGGCATGTATGTACATTCATTGTGGGGAAACTAGCCTAATAAAAAATTTAATATTTTCCTCCAAAATGCTGAACCACCCCGGCCCTTACAATTTCGGCCCGAAAGTTGTGATAATTCAAATTTTTACAATATTTGCCCCTACCCCCTTGTCAAAGGGATATAGGGGTCAGGATCCATCTAATGGCATGTATGTACATTCATTATGGGGAAACTAGCCAATTAAAAAAAAAAAAAATTTTCCTCCAAAATGCTGAACCACCCCGGCCCTTACCATTTCGGCCCGAAAGTTGTGATAACTCAAATTTTTCAATATTTGCCCCTACACCCCTTTCAAAGGGATATGGGGGTCAGGATCCATCTAATGGCATGTATGTACATTCATTGTGGGGAAACTAGCCTAATAAAAAATTTAATATTTTCCTCCAAAATGCTGAACCACCCCGGCCCTTACAATTTCGGCCCGAAAGTTGTGATAATTCAAATTTTTCAATATTTGCCCCTACCCCCCTTTCAAAGGGATATGGGGTTCAGGATCCATCTAATGGCATGTATGTACATTCATTGTGGGGAAACTAGCCAATTAAAAAAATTTAATATTTTCCTCCAAAATGCTGAACCACCCCGGCCCTTACATTTCGGCCCGAAAGTTGTGATAATTCAAATTTTTCAATATTTGCCCCTACACCCCTTTCAAAGGGATATAGGGGTCAGGATCCATCTAATGGCATGTATGTACATTCATTATGGGGAAACTACCAATTAAAAAAATTTAATATTTTCCTCCAAAATGCTGAACCACCCCGGCCCTTACCATTTCGGCCCGAAAGTTGTGATAATTCAAATTTTTACAATATTTGCCCCTACGCCCCTTTCAAAGGGATATGGGGGTCAGGATCCATCTAATGGCATGTATGTACATTCATTGTGGGGAAACTAGCCTAATAAAAAAATTAATATTTTCCTCCAAAATGCTGAACCACCCCGGCCCTTACAACTTCGGCCCGAAAGTTGTGATAATTCAAATTTTTACAATATTTGCCCCTACCCCCCTGTCAAAGGGATATTGGGGTCAGGATCCATCTAATGGCATGTATGTACATTCATTATGGGGAAACTAGCCAATTAAAAAAAAATATATATTTTCCTCCAAAATGCTGAACCACCCCGGCCCTTACCATTTCGGCCCGAAAGTTGTGATAATTCAAATTTTTCAATATTTGCCCCTACCCCTTTCAAAGGGATATGGGGTCAGGATCCATCTAATGGCATGTATGTACATTCATTATGGGGAAACTACCAATTAAAAAAAAAAATATTTTCCTCCAAAATGCTGAACCACCCCGGCCCTTACCATTTCGGCCCGAAAGTTGTGATAATTCAAATTTTTCAATATTTGCCCCTACCCCCCTGTCAAAGGGATATGGGGGTCAGGATCCATCTAATGGCATGTATGTACATTCATTGTGGGGAAACTAGCCTATTCAAAAAATATAATTTTTTCCTCCAAAATGCTGAACCACCCCGGCCCTTACAATTTCGGCCCGAAAGTTGTGATAATTCAAATTTTTACAATATTTGCCACTACGCCCCTTTCAAAGGGATATGGGGGTCAGGATCCATCTAATGGCATGTATGTACATTCATTGTGGGGAAACTAGCCTAATAAAAATTTAAATATTTTCCTCCAAAATGCTGAACCACCCCGGCCCTTACAATTTCGGCCCGAAAGTTGTGATAATTCAATTTTTACAATATTTGCCCCTACGCCCCTTTCAAAGGGATATAGGGGTCAGGATCCATCTAATGGCATGTATGTACATTCATTGTGGGGAAACTAGCCTAATAAAATTTTTAAATATTTTCCTCCAAAATGCTGAACCACCCCGGCCCTTACAATTTCGGCCCGAAAGTTGTGATAATTCAAATTTTTACAATATTTGCCCCTACGCCCCTTTCAAAGGGATATAGGGTTCAGGATCCATCTAATGGCATGTATGTACATTCATTATGGGGAAACTAGCCAATTAAAAAAAAAAAAAATTTTCCTCCAAAATGCTGAACCACCCCGGCCCTTACCATTTCGGCCCAAAAGTTGTGATAATTCAAATTTTTCAATATTTGCCCCTACGCCCCTTTCAAAGGGATATGGGGTCAGGATCCATCTAATGGCATGTATGTACATTCATTGTGGGGAAACTAGCCTAATAAAAAAATTTAATATTTTCCTCCAAAATGCTGAACCACCCCGGCCCTTACCATTTCGGCCCGAAAGTTGTGATAATTCAAATTTTTCAATATTTGCCCCTACCCCCCTTCAAAGGGATATGGGGGTCAGGATCCATCTAATGGCATGTATGTACATTCATTGTGGGGAAACTAGCCTATTAAAAAAATATAATTTTTCCTCCAAAATGCTGAACCACCCCGGCCCTTACAATTTCGGCCCGAAAGTTGTGATAATTCAAATTTTTACAATATTTGCCACTACGCCCCTTTCAAAGGGATATGGGGTCAGGATCCATCTAATGGCATGTATGTACATTCATTGTGGGGAAACTAGCCTAATAAAAAAAAAAATTTTTTCCTCCAAAATGCTGAACCACCCCGGCCCTTACATTTCGGCCCGAAAGTTGTGATAATTCAAATTTTTACAATATTTGCCACTACGCCCCTTTCAAAGGGATATGGGGGTCAGGATCCATCTAATGGCATGTATGTACATTCATTGTGGGGAAACTAGCCTAATAAAAATTTAATATTTTCCTCCAAAATGCTGAACCACCCCGGCCCTTACAATTTCGGCCCGAAAGTTGTGATAATTCAAATTTTTACAATATTTGCCCCTACGCCCCTTTCAAAGGGATATAGGGGTTCAGGATCCATCTAATGGCATGTATGTACATTCATTATGGGGAAACTAGCCAATTAAAAAAAATATATATTTTCCTCCAAAATGCTGAACCACCCCGGCCCTTACAATTTCGGCCCGAAAGTTGTGATAATTCAAATTTTTACAATATTTGCCACTACGCCCCTTTCAAAGGGATATGGGGGTCAGGATCCATCTAATGGCATGTATGTACATTCATTATGGGGAAACTAGCCAATTAAAAAAAAAAATATTTTCCTCCAAAATGCTGAACCACCCCGGCCCTTACCATTTCGGCCCGAAAGTTGTGATAATTCAAATTTTTCAATATTTGCCCTACGCCCCTTTCAAAGGGATATGGGGGTCAGGATCCATCTAATGGCATGTATGTACATTCATTGTGGGGAAACTAGCCTAATAAAAAAATTTAATATTTTCCTCCAAAATGCTGAACCACCCCGGCCCTTACAATTTCGGCCCGAAAGTTGTGATAATTCAAATTTTTCAATATTTGCCCCTACACCCCTTTCAAAGGGATATGGGGGTCAGGATCCATCTAATGGCATGTATGTACATTCATTGTGGGGAAACTAGCCAATTAAAAAAAATATATTTTCCTCCAAAATGCTGAACCACCCCGGCCCTTACCATTTCGGCCCGAAAGTTGTGATAATTCAAATTTTTCAATATTTGCCCCTACCCCCCTTTCAAAGGGATATGGGGGTCAGGATCCATCTAATGGCATGTATGTACATTCATTGTGGGGAAACTAGCCTATTAAAAAAATATAATATTTTCCTCCAAAATGCTGAACCACCCCGGCCCTTACAATTTCGGCCCGAAAGTTGTGATAATTCAAATTTTTCAATATTTGCCCCTACCCCCTTTCAAAGGGATATGGGGTTCAGGATCCATCTAATGGCATGTATGTACATTCATTGTGGGGAAACTAGCCAATTAAAAAAAATATATATTTTCCTCCAAAATGCTGAACCACCCCGGCCCTTACAATTCGGCCCGAAAGTTGTGATAATTCAAATTTTTACAATATTTGCCACTACGCCCCTTCAAAGGGATATGGGGTCAGGATCCATCTAATGGCATGTATGTACATTCATTGTGGGGAAACTAGCCAATTAAAAAAAAAATATTTTCCTCCAAAATGCTGAACCACCCCGGCCCTTACCTTTTCGGCCCGAAAGTTGTGATAACTCAAATTTTTCAATATTTGCCCTACGCCCTTTCAAAGGGATATGGGGGTCAGGATCCATCTAATGGCATGTATGTACATTCATTGTGGGGAACTAGCCTAATAAAAAAATTTATATTTTCCTCCAAAATGCTGAACCACCCCGGCCCTTACAATTTCGGCCCGAAAGTTGTGATAATTCAATTTTTCAATATTTGCCCCTACGCCCCTTTCAAAGGATATGGGGGTCAGGATCCATCTAATGGCATGTATGTACATTCATTATGGGGAAACTAGCCAATTAAAAAAAATAATATTTTCCTCCAAAATGCTGAACCACCCCCGCCCTTACCATTTCGGCCCGAAAGTTGTGATAATTCAAATTTTTCAATATTTGGCCCCTACGCCCCTTTCAAAGGGATATGGGGGTCAGGATCATCATCTAATGGCATGTATGTACATTCATTGTGGGAAACTAGCCTATTAAAAATATAATTTTTTCCTCCAAAATGCTGAACCACCCCGGCCCTTACAATTTCGGCCCGAAAGTTGTGATAATTCAAATTTTTCAATATTTGCCCCTACCCCCCTTTCAAAGGGATATGGGGTCAGGATCCATCTAATGGCATGTATGTACATTCATTGTGGGGAAACTAGCCAATTAAAAAAAAATATATTTTCCTCCAAATGCTGAACCACCCCGGCCCTTACAATTTCGGCCCGAAAGTTGTGATAATTCAAATTTTTACAATATTTGCCCCTACGCCCCTTTCAAAGGGATATGGGGTCAGGATCCATCTAATGGCATGTATGTACATTCATTGTGGGGAAACTAGCCTAATAAAAAAATTTAATATTTTCCTCCAAAATGCTGAACCACCCCGGCCCTTACCATTTCGGCCCGAAAGTTGTGATAATTCAAATTTTTCAATATTTGCCCCTACGCCCCTTTCAAAGGGATATGGGGGTCAGGATCCATCTAATGGCATGTATGTACATTCATTGTGGGGAAACTAGCCTATTAAAAAAATATAATTTTTTCCTCCAAAATGCTGAACCACCCCGGCCCTTACAATTTCGGCCCGAAAGTTGTGATAATTCAAATTTTTACAATATTTGCCACTACGCCCCTTTCAAAGGGATATGGGGGTCAGGATCCATCTAATGGCATGTATGTACATTCATTGTGGGGAAACTAGCCTATTAAAAAATTTAAATATTTTCCTCCAAAATGCTGAACCACCCCGGCCCTTACAATTCGGCCCGAAAGTTGTGATAATTCAAATTTTTAAATATTTGCCCTACGCCCCTTTCAAAGGGATATGGGGGTCAGGATCCATCTAATGGCATGTATGTACATTCATTGTGGGGAAACTAGCCTAATAAAAAAATTAATATTTTCCTCCAAAATGCTGAACCACCCCGGCCCTTACATTTCGGCCCGAAAGTTGTGATAATTCAAATTTTTACAATATTTGCCCCTACGCCCCTTTCAAAGGGATATAGGGTTCAGGATCCATCTAATGGCATGTATGTACATTCATTGTGGGGAAACTAGCCAATTAAAAAAAAAAAATATTTTCCTCCAAAATGCTGAACCACCCCGGCCCTTACAATTTCGGCCCGAAAGTTGTGATATTCAAATTTTTACAATATTTGCCCCTAC
>NW_022145456.1:0-130804 GCF_000002235.5 Strongylocentrotus purpuratus
GAAAAAGAAACCAAAGATAAACTTTAAGAAAAAAAATAGAGAGAAAGGAAAGAAATAGGCCTATTATCTTGCTCCTTTTCATTTCAATTTTCTTGCAATTTATTTATTTCTATAAATCTTCAGCTTTCTCCACTTGCATCTCTCTCTTTCTCTCTCTCTCTCTCTCTCTCTCTCTCATTATGGGATAAAAAAATAGCATATGAACCTACTCATGTAAGGCATAATTTTTCCTATCGGTCTGTATTAATTTGAAATTATGCGAGCCAAATATTGGTACGTAATGGTGACCAGCAGTGACGTAATAGGGGGTAGTGCAGGGAGGGGCGAGTTTCCCCCTCCATCCTCCGCGAAGCTTATGACGTTGCATTAAATTATTAGAGAAAGAAGACGATTTGTTGTACCGTTCTCGACTCTAATCCTCGTCTGAATTCAGTCCCCCCCCCCCCTCCCGCGCGAAGCGCGGAAGCTATTACGTTTCATTAAATCATTAGAGAAAGAAGACGATTCGTAATACCATTCTCGACTCTTATCCCTTGTCTCAATTCAGTCCCCCGCCCCCTTCTGCGCAAAGCGCGAAAGCTTTGACGTTTCATTAAATTATTAGAGAAAGAAGACGAATCGTTGTACCGTTCTCGAAAATAACCTTCGTCTGAATTCAGCTCCCCCTTGGTATCCCTCCTGCGCGAAGATCGAAAGCTTTTACGTTTCAGAAGACGATTCGTTGTACCGTTCTCGACTCTAATCCTTGTCTGAATTCAGTTCCCCCTCCCCTCTCGCGTTTTATGTTCCATTAAATCATTAGAGAAAGAAAACGATTCGTTGTACCGTTCTCGACTCTAATCCTCGTCTGAATTCAGTCCCCCCCCCCCTCCCGCGCGAAGCGCGGAAGCTATTACGTTTCATTAAATCATTAGAGAAAGAAGACGATTCGTAATACCATTCTCGACTCTTATCCCTTGTCTCAATTCAGTCCCCCCCCCCCCCCCTCCCGCGCGAAGCGCAAAAGCTTTGACGTTTCATTAAAATTATTTAAGAAAGAGGACGGTTCGCTGTAACGTTCTCGTCTCGTAATCCTTGTCTCAGTTCAGTCCCCCCTCCTGCGCGAAGGCTTTGATATTTCATTAAATTATTAGAGAAAGAAGACAATCGTTGTACCGTTTTCGACTCTTAATCTTTGTCTGAATTTCAAAAGTGTTTTTGTCTGCTCCCTTTTCTTCCTACGTCCTCTTCCTTTACTATCCTCTCTTTTTTGTGGCCGGCTTTTTTTTTAGGGGGGGGGGGCGCCCCCACCGCCCCTAGCTACGCGCCTGCTGTCAGATGAACATATTTTGATACCTTGTAAGGCAATAAATTACGGTCAGATAAGCATTCAGGGTCCCGCCTTAGGGCCCCTGGTGGGGTCGAGGGTGTGGAAACCCCGGAAACTCTGAGGTTTTAGGCATTTGATTACGGTCAGATGAACATATTTGTATACCTTATTTGTGACACTGGCAAGACACTGATTTGCGTGAGGTCCAGCGGGCGGAGCCCCCACAAGCTCAAGGGTTTTAGGCACTAAATTACGGTCGGATGAGTATCAAGGGCTCACCTTAGGGCCCTTAGTTGGGTCCCGGGGGCAAAGCCCCCGTTTTAGGCGTTTAATTACTTTAACTACTTTGTCTTTCTTGCTCTCTTTCTTTCTATTTCTCTTTAATATGCTTTTTCAAAAAATTCGGGGGTGGGGGAGGGAGCTGGAAGCTCCTGATCCCCGCCGTTCCGCGGGCCCTGACATGTATGCATCTCAAGAGGCATATTTCTTGCCTGGCTGTAAATTTAGGAATTTGTCATTTTACAACAAACGTATAAAAAAGAATAATTTACTAAAGAATGAGAACAAATCTCGGAAAATTATGACATTTCAGTATTATGTGTAAACCACCGTTATGGAATTAGAAATAAACCACGATTAAATTTTATTTCCTCCGAGCCCCCCCCCCCCCTCTTGTTGGCGGAAAAAATCGCAACTGATCTCCCCTACTTTTCTTCTTTCTCTTTTTTTTCTTTTAAGTTTGCTGGGGGGGGGGGAGGGGGGGGGCAAGGTCCTTTCGGCCCCCAACCTTTTACACACATTGTTGGAGGGATTAACCGCAAATGATCTATTTCCCCTTCTTTTCTTTTATTCGTCTCCAATTTTCTTCCCTTTATCTCCTCTTTTCCTTTTTTCTTTCCATTTCTTTCCTTCTCTCTTATTTTTTCCCTTCTCTTTCTTTTAAGTTTAGTGGGGAAGGGAGAGGGGGAGGAGGCAAGGTCATTTTGCCCCACCATGCACACCCGATCCACAACTTGTTGGCGGGAAACTTGTTACTGATATCCCCCTTATTTTGTTCTCTTCTTCCTCTTTTTTTCCTTCCCTTTATCTCCCATTTTCCTTTCATTTCTCTTTTTTTCCTTTCCTTTCCCTTCCTTCTCTCTGTTTCAGGTTTGCAAGGGGGATGTAAGGCCCTTTCGGCCCCCGATCAACAGGTTGTTGGCGGGATTAATCGCAACTGTTCCCCCTCTTTTCACCCTTTTCTTTTCCTTCCCCCATTTTTGGGGGGCGGGGGGCAAGAGCCCCCCCCCCCCCCCCGGCCCCCACCGAACTACAACCTGTTGGCGGGAAACTTGTAACCGATATCCCTTATTTTTTCTCTTCTTCCTCTTTTTCCTTTTTTCTTTCACTGTCCTTCCTTCTCTCTTATTTTTTTATGTGGGGGGGGGGGCGGGGGTGGGGTGGTAACAACTGGGAGGCAAGGCCCTTCCCCGCCCCCCCCCCCCCCCGATCTCCTTTTTTTCCCAGTTTCTTTCTCTTCTTCCATTTCCCTTCTCTCCTCTTTCCCTTCTTTTCAATCTCTCTCTCTCTCTCTCTCTCTCTTCTGTTTTTTCCTTTTTCCTTTTTTTCCGGGGGGTGGGGCCTTGATCCGCGCCAGAGTTACACAACATATTCTGACCTGAAGCAGCTTTTTTGCTATTAGTCTCTTCTCAATGACAATTTGCATTATTTTTTTAAACGCCAGCGTCAATTTACGTGAGCTTTCGTAGATTGCATATAGCAAAATAACTATTTGTTGGGTCACGTAACCCAACACTTCGTAGATTTGGGTGACCTGTTTCACGAAAGGGCGCAATACGTGATACGTGATCACGTGATCACGTGATACGTGATACGTGAGTGTTCGTTGCAAGCCGACTCGAACATGGGATTCCGAGGTCGGAAGACAAGTGCGTTAACGATATACCAAAACATTTCCCATAGCGATTACACGTAAACGGAAAATGGAATTCTCAAATCCCATTTTGCAAGTGAAATACGGGCATGATCCCGGCATCTGATTGAAAAATAAAGGTGACATGTGTGATAGCTTATTGTCTCAGCTACAACATACTCGAAGCTCAGCGAAAACAAAGCTAAAACGACGGAGATGTTGCTCTCGAAAGATGGGAATGTAGAATCCAGTTTTGAGAAAAAAAAATCATGTCCCATAGAGAATACACGCAAAATGTGAAAAATTGACATGCCTCCTTTAATCGCAAAAATACGCCATGATGCCTTTGTCAAAATGTTTGTATATACAATCAATTTTCCAAAAATATGATGACGTCATAATATGCAAATTAAAAATTTGAGTTCGGAGGCCATTATGATGACGTCATGAGTTAATTGAGGGTCAAATGAGACATGAAACCATATCTCTGATTCATACTCAATCAAAATATGAAAAAAAATTGGGGTGACCTTGCATCCTAAAGAGCTACAATGGATTTTGCATAGGCATGTTTTTGCCCATATATGCTATGTATTACAAGAGCTCGCGCGCACGGAGATTTATGTTAAACGGTCGATCATTCCGTTATTAATAGTCATAAAGAGACAAACATACTATCAATTTGTTTGTATATATATGTGGAATATTATAAAAGAAAAAAATGGCGAATCTATGTTGTGTAATAGTTTTACGCGCGAAAACGCGCGCGCATGCGCGTGTGCTTGATTTTTTATAAAATGCTTAAAATGGCCTAAAACGTATGCAAAATGATTTTGAGATGATTTTGAGCATTTTAAAATTTTGCGCGCACACTGACGCCACTGACGCTCGGACGTACGCGCACGCGCGCGTTTTTTGACCCGAAATTGACCGGACGGATAATGACCTTCATCATGATAAATATGAATGAGAAATGGCTTTTGGTTATGAAGATATGATCATAGGTTGTTTTTCCGAAAATTTTACAAAATGGCGCCTAGATGACGTCATCAGTCAAGGTCAAGGTTGAAAACATTTTTGTGCCTTGTACATATATCTTTACATATGTGTGCCAAATTTCAAGGCATTTGATTGAGCCATTTTTAAGTTATCTTGTCAACAAAAAAGTGGTTAGAAATAAGAAAAATAAAGAATAACTAGATTTGTAATACTTGTTTGAAACAAGTATAGGTGGGCTGATCCAACCAAAAATTGAGACAAAATGAAGGGTACATTTGAGATAGCTTTTTGTCTCAGCTACAACATACTCGAAGTTCAGCGTAAATGAAGCAAAAAAACAACGTAGATATTGCTCGCGAAAGAAGGGAATGTAGAATCGAGTTTTGAGAAAAAAATCATGTCCCATAGAGAATACACGCAAAATGTGAAAAATGACATGCCTCCTTTAATCACAAAAATACGCCATGATGCTTTTGTCAAAATTAACAATTGTGATGACATCATTTGTAGAAAATTGTCTCAGCTAAAACATTTCAAAATTTGGAAGAAAATCAATCCTTATTTACAGAGATACAATTAATTTTCCATAAATATGCTGACGTCATAATATGCAAATTGGAATTTTGAGTTCGGAGGCCATTATGATGAAGTCATGAAATAATTGAAGGTCAAATGTGACATGAAACAATATCTCCGAATCATACTCTATCAAAATATGAAAAAAATTGGGGTCACCTTGCATCCTAAAGAGCTACAATGGATTTTGTATAGGTATGTTTTTGCCCATATATGCTATGTATTACAAGAGCTCGCGCGCACGGAGATTTATGTTAAACGGTCGATCATTCCGTTATTAATAGTCATAAAGAGACAAACATATTATCAATTTGTTTGTATATATATGTGGAATATTATAAAAGAAAAAAAATGGCAAATCTATGTTGTGTAATAGTTTTACGCGCGAAAACGCGCGCGCATGCGCGTGTGCGCGATTTTTTAAAAAAAATGCTTAGAATGGCCTAAAACGTATGCAAAATGATTTTGAGACGATTTTTAGCATTTTAAAAATTTGCGCGCGCATTTACGCGCGGACGTACGCGCACGCGCGCGTTTTTTGACCTGAAATTGACCGGACGGATATTGACCTTGATCATGATAAATATGAATGAGAAATAGCCTTTGGTTATGAAGATATGATCATGAGTGATTTTCGTAAAATTTTACAAAATGGCGCCTAGATGACGTCATCAGTCAAGGTCAAGGTTGAAAAAATTTCTGTGTTTTGTACATATGTCTATACATATGTGTGCCAAATTTAAAGTTATTTGATTGAGCCATTTTCAAGTTATCTTGCAAAACAAAAAAGTGGTTAGAAATAAGAAAAATATTTAATAATAATAATAATAAAGGCAATTCAACGAAATTATAAGGTGGTCTGTACGATGTACAGCCCACCTGATAAATAAAGGCAATTCTAATGCTTAGAATGACCTTAAACGTATGCAAAATGATTTTGAGACGATATTGAGCATTTTAAAATTTTATGCGCGCATTGACGCACGGACGTACGCGCACGCGCGCGTTATTTGACCTGCGATTGACCGGACGGATATTGACCTTAATCATGATAAATATGAATGAGAAATACCTTTTGGTTATGAAGATATGATCATAAGTTGTTTTTCGTAAAATTTTACAAAATGGCGCCTAGATGACGTCATCAGTCAAGGTCAAGGTTGGAAACATTTCTGTGCTTTGTACATATGCCTATACATATGTGTGCTAAATTTCAAGGCATTTGATCGGGCCACTTTCAAGTTATCTTGTCCACAAAAAAGTGGTTAGAAATAAGAAAAATAAAGAATAACTAGAAATTAATTCGTCACGAAGACGAATAAGGTGGTCTGTCTAAGTCTTATGATAGAATTGAGAATGGGAGAAGTTATATAGACATGTAAACAATGATGATCATGATGACCATGATGATGATCATGATAGTAAAGGTGATGATGATGATGATAATGATAATGTTATATAATGATAAAAACGATAATCATGATAATGAGCATAAGCATGATCCTGAAATTTGATTGAAAAAATAAGGAAATATTTAGATAGCAAATAGTCTCAGCTACAACATATTAAAATTTGGGAGAAAACTGTTAAATAACAACTGAGATACTGGTCAAAACACCTTGTTATGCAGATTCATGTTTTGAAAAAAGTGACCTCCCATAGACATAACACGCAAATATGGAAAATTATGCATTGTCGCTATTAATGGAATATTTAACTATGATGACATCATCGAAATGAAAAATGAATGACATATTTTTGATAGAGAATTATCTCAGCTACAACATATCAAAATCTGAGAGAAAATCGATCACAGATAAGTGAGATAATCTCAATTAAACAAAGACAAAAATGACGTCATCAACAAAAAACATTTGTTTGAGTTTAGATGCCAATATGATGACTTTGTTTCACTTTGTACGAGTCAGGGTGGTATGAAATCATATCTACAACTCATGCTTTTCCAACCATGATATAAAAATTGGGGGTCGATGGACTATCTGAAGAGCTATTTCGATTTTTAAAATGGCATGTTTTGATCAAATTTGCATTATATTGCCTATAGCAGCGCGCGCGGATTTTGAACTTTGACGCACGC
The DNA here is from genome assembly GCF_000002235.5 of Strongylocentrotus purpuratus. Taxonomy (NCBI): domain Eukaryota; kingdom Metazoa; phylum Echinodermata; class Echinoidea; order Camarodonta; family Strongylocentrotidae; genus Strongylocentrotus; species Strongylocentrotus purpuratus. The sequence continues at coordinate 6,895 of NW_022145456.1, forward strand.
TCACGGCCTTATGAAATATGAAGAGTGACTGAAATCAATGTAACTTGTCAATTACGTTAAGAGGAATCCAAATCATGTAAACATTTTGAATTTGACTTTTTCCGCGCGTTATGAGCGCGCGCAACGCGCGCGGGGACATGTACGGACGGAAAATTTTGAAATGCTTAAAATGACCTGATTCGTACTCTCGTTTAATAGTTAAGTGATTTTGAGCATTTTTAAATTTTGACGCGCGCGTACGTGCGCGTCATGACCTTCATGTGACCTTTGATGACATAACTTGTTGACCCTGACTTGAAGTATATGTGATAGGAATATGAATGACCTTTGCTTATGCATCATGAAGATATGATGGATAACGTGATTTCACAAAATGGCGCCTGGATGACGTCACGATGACCTGATGACCTTGAAAAGGTTACTGTCACGTCTCATGACAATGACCTATGACTGTGTCAAAATTGAAAGAAATTAACACAACCGATCTTGAGTTAACCGATGAACAAAAAACGGGGAGAAATAAAAATAAATAATAACTAGAAATTTAATTCGTCACGAAGACGAATAAGGTGGTCTGTCTAAGTCTTATGATAGAATTGAGAATGGGAGAAGTTATATAGACATGTAAACAATGATGATCATGATGACCATGATGATGATCATGATAGTAAAGGTGATGATGATGATGATAATGATAATGTTATATAATGATAAAAACGATAATGATGATGATGAGCATAAGCATGATCCTGACATTTGATTGAAAAAATAAGGAAATATTTAGATAGCAAATAGTCTCAGCTACAACATATTAAAATTTGGGAGAAAACTGTTGAATAACAACTGAGATACTGTTCAAAACACCTTGTTATGCAGATTCATGTTTTGAAAAAAGTGACCTCCCATAGACATAACACGCAAATATGACAAATTATGCATTGTCGCTATTAATGGAATATTTAACTATGATGACGTCATCGAAATGAAAAATGAATGACATATTTTTGATAGAAAATTATCTCAGCTACAACATATCAAAATCTGAGAGAAAATCGATCACAGATAAGTGAGATAATCTCAATTAAACAAAGACAAAAATGACGTCATCAACAAAAAACATTTGTTTGAGTTTAGATGCCAATATGATGACTTTGTTTCACTTTGTACGAGTCAGGGTGGTATGAAATCATATCTACAAACTCATGCTCTTTCCAACCATGATATAAAAATTGGGGGTCGATGGACTATCTGAAGAGCTATTTCGATTTTTAAAATGGCATGTTTTTGATGAAATTTGCATTATATTGCCTATAGCAGCACGCGCGGATTTTGAACTTTGACGCACGCTCACGGCCTTATGAAATATGAAGAGTGACCGAAATCAATGTAACTTGTCAATTACGTTAAGAGGAATCCAAATCATGTAATCATTTTGAATTTGACTTTTTCCGCGCGTCAAAAGCGCGCGCAACGCGCGCGGGGACATGTACGGACGGAAAATTTTGAAATGCTTAAAATGACCTGATTCGTACTCTCGTTTAATAGTTAAGTGATTTTGAGCATTTTAAAATTTTGACGCGCGCGTACGTGCGCGTCATGACCTTCATGTGACCTTTGATGACATTACTTGTTGACCCTTGACATGAAGTATATGTGATATGAATATGAATGACCTTTGCTTATGCATCATGAAGATATGATGGATAACGTGATTTCACAAAATGGCGCCTGGATGACGTCACGATGACCTGATGACCTTGAAAAGGTTACTGTCACGTCTCATGACAATGACCTATGACTGTGTGAAAATTGAAAGAAATTAACACAACCGATCTTGAGTTAACCGATGAACAAAAAACGGGGAGAAATAAAAATAAATAATAATAATAATAATAATAATAATAACTAGAAATTTAATTCGTCATGGGGACGAATTAGGTGGTCTGTCTTCAAGTCTTATGATGTATTATAAATGTTTACTATATTGAGAAAGGGAGAAGTTATAGAGACATGTAAACAATGATGATCATGATGATGATGATGATCTTGATAGTAATGGGGATGACGATGATGATGATCATCATCATCATGATGATGTTGATGATTATCATCAACAGACCACGATGACAGACTGAAAAAAATGAGAGAACATTTAGATAGTATATAGTCTCAGCTACAACATACTCAAAAATCAACAAAAATCAAGCCGAAATAACGGCGATATTGCTCGCAAAAGACAAGAATGTAGAATCCAGATTTGAGAAAAAGTCATCTCCCATAAGGATTACACGCAAAAAGTAATGGATCTAGTGATAATAGGGTAATAATAAAGTAAATATGGTTGTTTATTACATTATTTGCGATTGTACGTGTTTTAATATTCAAAGGAGATGGTAGAGTGAATGGTCAAAAAGAAAAAAAAAGTGAAGAAAAAAAATTGTTGGAGACGCCCGGACTCGAACCAGGGACCTCGAGGTCGGAAGTCAAGTGCGTTACCGATATACAAAACATTTCCAATAGAGATTACACGTAAACGGAAAATGGAATGCACAAATCCCACTTTGTAATTGAAATATGAGCATGATCCCGGCATCTGATCGAAAAATAAAGGGCACATTTGTGATAGCTTATTGTCTCAGCTACAACATACTCAAAGTTCAGCGTAAACAAAGCTAAAACGACGGAGATATTGCTCGCAAAAGACAGGATGTAGAATCCAGTTTTGAGAAAAAGTCATGTCCCATAGAGAATACACGCAAAATGTGAAAAATTGACATGCCTCCTTTAATCGCAAAAATACGCCATGATGCCTTTGTCAAAATGAAATATTATGATGATGTCACGATATATATGATGGCCAAATGAGACCTAAAATCATATTTCCAACTCATATTCTATCCAAATATGAGAAAAAATTGGGGGTTTTGTGGACTTCCTAAAGAGCTATAATGGATTTTGTATAGGCATGTTTTTGCCCATATATGCTATGTATTACAAGATCACGCGCGTACGGACATGTATTTTAAACGGACGCTAATTCCGTCAATAATGGTCATGAAAAGCTAAACATGGTATCAAATTGTTCGGAAAAAGATAAGGAATACCCTCGTCAAAAAGACGTACGAGAAAATTATTCTTCGTTTGGCCGCTACGAACGAAAACGCGCAAAAATGCGTGTTTTGCGTGATTTTTATGAAATGCGTAAAAATGGCCTGAAACGTATCCAAAATGAATTTGAGGCGATTTGGAGCATTTTGAAATTTGCGCACGCACTGACGCGCGGACGTACGCGTACGCGCGCGTTTTTTGACCTGAAATTGACGGGACTGATATTGACCTTGATCATGGTAAATATGAATGAGAAATGACTTTCAGTTATGAAGTTATGATCATTTGAGATTTTCCAAAAAAAACACAAAATGGCGCCTGGATGACGTCATGAAGACTTGATGACCTTGAAAAGGTTCCTGTCACGTCTTATGGCAATGACCTATGACTGTGCCAAAATTGAAAGAAATTGACTGGACGGATCTTGAGTTATCCTGTGAACAAAAAAGTGGAAGAAATAAAAAATAAAGAAATAAAGAAAGAAAATTCTGACGAAAACAATAGGTAGTCTGTCGAAGACAGACCACCTAATAAATAAATAATAAAAATCTTGACGAAATCAAAAGGTGATACGTAGACTTCGTTACGTATCACCTAACTAGACTTTAATTCGTCACTTAGACGAATTAGGTGATACGTATGCTCATGTGACGATATTAGAATGATGACCATGAATAAAAGTGGCACAGCGCCCCCTTCAGGTTTTCGATAGAGGATAAAACTGTTTACCTATACTAAACAAGCTCAAAACACTCCTTTTCATCAATATTACAAAATGTACATAGTTATTTTTTTCAGTTCTGATTTAATATAAAATATGAGTAAGATATTAATATTTTACCCATCCATAACCCATCCATTTGCCCAAACAATGTTGCAATAACTAAGAAACGGTAATATAAGTGTATTGTATAACATAAGGAGAACAGATTGAGACAAAGTATGGCGGAGTTTGGTGATGACACCAGTTCCTAGACCCTGTCTTATTAATATGAGATATGTTTTTCCAGGATAAGTTTTCGTCAATAAGAATAGACAAGAACTTGGTATTGGCAACACGATTATCCAGTCATTACGGAACAAATCCTTTTGAAAACATTAAGAGATACATCATTAATAATACGAGTGTTATAAATAGGAAACTGTTTTTGTGTTATTTGAAATATTGGGAAATTACCAAATATATCATTATAAAACAAACCAGAAGAATCATACAGATCAAAATTATTTGTAAATATATTATCAATGAGGGATGTTGATCTGTCAGTCTTTCTCGAAGGCTTATATCAATTAAAGGAATATTTTTGTTGAATGTATTGCGCTCAAGAACTTGCATACAGCTTTGCCAGTAAATTTTACGAGATCAAAGTTAAAATTTTCCCATTATATAAACCTGTTTATGTTCAGGATAAATTTTTTAAAAACATTTTCAACGACAGGGATTAAATCATTGATATTTGATTGAGGTTTCCTATATATGACACCTACATTAATATTCTGATGTCTCGGCAAGTTGCTTTCAATAAACAGTGATTCATAATTGTATGATGGGTATAATATAAATACATAATTTCGTATTTCTTATTAAAAATTGTCAGCGACCAATAGACCAACACCTCCACCCTATCCTACTTGGCGATTAGAATGTATAAATGAATAACCAGACACATTGAATAATAGTTGCGTAATGTCATTAATCCAAGATTCAGAGAAATCTGTACATAAAGTACAGATGAAATTGGATATAGCATTACAATTTATGTTTAAACTACGGGAATTGAAATGTAAAATACTGAAATGAGAGTCAATGTTACTGAATTCAGTCGTAAAATCCTCAATATAATATTTACAGTTCAGAAACCTACTGAAATGAAACTCATATTCTTTTTCGGATAAATAGTTTAAATCATTGATATCAGTATGAGTATCTGTAGTATTATTACCAAATATTGAATGACGTTCGTCATTATTCAAGTCATGAAAAGGAAATGAAGAATGATTACAGAGTGGGTTATTAATGTAGAAAAATGCTCATGTTCCCTATAACGCTCATTGTATGCATTTTAAGTCTAGAAAGTAAAAGGGTTTCCTTACATGAATTGAATACGAGGACACTGCTAACGTTTAAGTTTCACAAATAGGACAAACGTGACATATTCATCATTTAAACATTCAACTGAAAATTGTGACATGATCTCATCATCTGATCGAAAAACAAAGTACACCGTTTTGATAGCCCATGGTCTCAGCTATAAGATACTTAAATTTGGGAGAAAACAGAGCACACATAAGATAGATAGTGCTCATAGATGAATGCCATGTAGATTCATGATGTGAACGAAATTCACCTTCCATAGACATAACACGCAAATGACGAAAATTCTGACATGTGGCCTTTAATTGAATTTTGTACTATGATGACCTCATTAAAATGAAACTTAGTGAAAGTGATCTTGTAGAGAATTGCCTTATCTACAACATATCGACATTTCAAAGAGAATCGATGAATATTGAGAGAAATACACTACATTTTCCATAAATACAATGACGTCATAATATGCAATTTTGTATTTTTGACTTCCAAGGCCATTATGATGACGTTAAGATGTACTTAATGGCCAAATGAGATATGAAATCATACCTCCGACTCATACTCTATCTAAATATGAAAAAAAAATTGGCAATCCCTATTCATCCCAATGGACTTTTCATAGGCATGTTTTTGCCCATATATGCAATGTATTACAAAAATCGCGCGTACGGACGGTTATCTTGAACGGACGCTCATTCCGTTTTTAATAGTGATAAAGAGCTAAACATGGTATCAAATTTTCCGGAAAAATATGAGGAATATTCGGTCAAGAGCTTTTGCGGAGAAATTATTTTTCGTTCGGCCGTGACGAACGAAAACGTGCAAAAATGCGTGTTTTGCGTGATTTTTTATGAAATGCTTATAATGGCCTGAAACGTATGCAAAAAAAATTTAAGACGATTTTGAGCAATTTAAAATTTTACGCGCGCATTAACGCGCGCGCCTACGCGTACGCGCATTTTTGCGCGCATTTATTGAACCCAAATTAACCCGACGGATATTGATCTTAATCTTGATAAATATGAATGTAAAATTACTTTCCGTTATGAAGATATGATCATAAGTTGATTTTTACAAAATGGCGCCTGGATGACGTCACGATGACTTTGAGTCTTTGAAAAGTCACGCAGTTCTAAGTTAGACTAAGATCTATTATCATTGAAAGATTCATAACAATGGCTTCATTCAGTCTTGAGATATCCTGCGAACAAATTCGAGGAAGAATAATAATAAAAAACTAGAATTTAATTCGCCACGAAGACGAATAAGGTGGTCTGTCTAAGTCTTATGATAGATTTGAGAATGGGAGAAGTTATATAGACATGTAAACAATGATGATCATGATGAACATGGTGATGATCATGATAGTAAAGGTGATGATGATGATAATGATAATGTTATATGACGATAAAAACGATAATGTTAATGATGATGATGAGCATAAGCATGATCCTGACAACTGATTAAAAAAATGAGGAAATATTTAGATAGCAAATAGCCTCAGCTACAACATACTAAAATTTGTGAGAAAACTGTTAAATAACAACCGAGATACTGGTCAAAACACCTTGTCATGCAGATTCATGTTTTAAAAAAAGTGACCTCCCATAGACATAACACGCAAATATGACAAATTATGCATTGTCGTCTTTAATCGAATATTTAAGTATGATGACGTCATTTAAAGAAAAAATAAATGAAATATTTCTGATAGAGAATTATCTCAGCTACAACATATCAAAATCTGGGAGAAGATTGATAACCGATAAGTGAGATAATCTCAATTAAACAAAGACAAAAATGACGTCATCAACAAAATACATTTTGTTGAGTTTAGATGTCAATATGTTGACTTTGTTACACTTTGTACGAGTCAGAGTGGTATGAAATCATATCTCCAACTCATGCTTTCTCCAACCATGATATAAAAATCGGGGGTCGATGGACTATCTGAAGAGCTATTTCGATTTATAAAGTAGCATGTTTTTGATCAAATTTGCATTATATTGCCCATAGCAGCACGCGCGGATTTTGAACTTTGACGCACGCTCACGGCCTTATTAAAGGTCAAGAGTGACTGAAATTAATGTAAATTGTCAATTACATTAAGAGGAATCCAGATCATGTTAACATTTTGAATTTGACCTTTTCCGCGCGCCGTGAGCGCGCACACCGCGCGCGGGGACATGTACGGACAGAAAATGTTGAAATGCTTAAAATGACCTGATTCGTACTCTCGTTTAATAGTTAAGTGATTTTGAGCAATTTTAAGTTTTGACGCGCACATACGCGCGCGTCATGACCTTTATGTGACCTTTGATGACATGACCTGTTGACCCTTGACCTAAAGTATATGTGATATGAATATGAATGACCATTGCTGATGCATCATGAAGATATGATGGATAACGTGATTTCACAAAATGGCGCCTGGATGACGTCACGATGACCTGATGACCTTGAAAAGGTTACTGTCACGTCTCATGACAATGACCTATGACTGTGTCAAAATTGAAAGAAATTAACACAACCGATCTTGAGTTAACCGATGAACAAAAAACGGGAGAAATAAAAATAAATAATAATAAATAAATAAATAAATAAATAAAGAAAGAAAATTCTGACGAAAACAATAGGTGATCTGTCGAAAACGACAGACCACCTAACTAGAATTTAATTCGTCACGAAGACGAATAAGGTGGTCTGTCTAAGTCTTATGATAGATTTGAGAATGGGACAAGTTATATAGACATGTAAACAATGATGATCATGATGAACATGGTGATGATCATGATAGTAAAGGTAATGATGATGATAATGATAATGTTATATGACGATAAAAACGATAATGTTAATGATGATGATGAGCATAAGCATGATCCTGACAACTGATTAAAAAAGTGAGGAAATATTTAGATAGCAAATAGTCTCAGCTACAACATACTAAACTGTTGAATATCAACCGATATACTGGTCAAAACACCTTGTCATGCAGATTCATGTTTTGAAAAAAGTGACCTCCCATAGACATAACACGCAAATATGACAAATTATGCATTGTCGCCTTTAATGGAATATTTAACTATGATGACGTCATCTAAATGAAAAATGAATGACATATTTTTGATAGAGAATTATCTCAGCTACAACATATCAAAATCTGAGAGAAAAGTGATCACAGATAAGTGAGATAATCTCAATTGAACAAAGACAAAAATGACGTCATCAACAAAATACATTTTCTTTAGTTTAGATGCAAATATGAAGATTTTGTTTCACTTTGTACGAGTCAGGGTGGTATGAAATCATATCTCCAACTCATGCTCTTTCCAACCATGATATAAAAATTGGGGGTCGATGGACTATCTGAAGAGCTATTTCGATTTATAAAGTAGCATGTTTTTGATCAAATTTACATTATATTGCCCATAGCAGCACGCGCGGAATTTGAACTTTGACGCGCGCTCACGGCCTTATGAAAGGTCAAGAGTGACTGAAATTAATGTAAATTGTCATTTACGGTAAGAGGAATCTAAATCATGTAAACAAATTGAATTTGACCTTTTCCGCGCGTTGTGAGCGCGCGCACCGCGCGCGGGGACAAGTACGGACGGAAAATTTTGAAATGCTTCGAATGACCTGATTCGTACTCTCTTTTAGTAGTTAAGTAATTTTGAGCAATTTAAAATTTTGACGCGCGCATACGCGCGCGTCATGACCTTCATGTGACCTTTGATGACATGACTTGTTGACCCTTGACCTGAAGTATATGTGATATGAATATGAATGACCTTTGCTTAGGCATCATGAAGATATGATGGATAACGTGATTTCACAAAATGGCGCCTGGATGACGTCACGATGACCTGATGACCTTGAAAAGGTTACTGTCACGTCTCATGACAATGACCTATGACTGTGTCAAAATTGAAAGAAATTAACACAACCGATCTTGAGTTAACCGATGAACAAAAAACGGGGAGAAATAAAAATAAATAATAACTAGAAATTTAATTCGTCACGAAGACGAATAAGGTGGTCTGTCTATGTCTTATGATAGATTTAAGAATGGGAGAAGTTATATAGACATGTAAACAATGATGATCATGATGAACATGGTGATGATCATGATAGTAAAGATGATGATGATAATGATAATGTTATATGACGATAAAAACGATAATGTTAATGATGATGAGCATAAGCATAATCCTGACAACTGATTAAAAAAAATGAGGAAATATTAGATAGCAAATAGTCTCAGCTACAACATACTAAAATTTGTGAGAAAACTATTGAATAACAACCGAGATACTGGTCAAAACACCTTGTCATGCAGATTCATGTTTTGAAAAAAGTGACCTCCCATAGACATAACACGCAAATATGACAAATTATGCATTGTCACCTTTAATCGAATATTTAACTATGATGACGTCATCTAAATGAAAAATAAATAACATATTACTGATAGAGAATTATCTCAGCTACAACATATCAAAATCTGGGAGAAGATCGATGACCGATAAGTGAGATAATCTCAATTAAACAAAGACAAAAATGACGTCATCAACAAAATACATTTTGTTGAGTTTAGATGTCAATATGTTGACTTTATTTCACTTTGTACGAGTCAGGGTGGTATGAAATCATATCTCCAACTCATGCTATTTCCAACCATGATATAAAAATTGGGGGTCGATGGACTATCTGAAGAGCTATTTCGATTTATAAAGTAGCATGTTTTTGATCAAATTTACATTATATTGCCCATAGCAGCACGCGCGGAATTTGAACTTTGACGCGCGCTCACGGCCTTATGAAAGGTCAAGAGTGACTGAAATTAATGTAAATTGTCATTTACGGTAAGAGGAATCTAAATCATGTAAACAAATTGAATTTGACCTTTTCCGCGCGTTGTGAGCGCGCGCACCGCGCGCGGGGACAAGTACGGACGAAAATTTTTGAAATGCTTCAAATGACCTGATTCGTACTCTCCTTTAGTAGTTAAGTGATTTTGAGCAATTTGAAATTTTGACGCGCACATACGCGCGCGTCATGACCTTTATGTGACCTTTGATGACATGACCTGTTGACCCTTGACCTGAAGTATATGTGATATGAATATGAATGAACTTTGAGTACGCATCATGAAGATATGATGGATAACGTGATTTAACAAAATGGCGCCTGGATGACGTCACGATGACCTGATGACCTTGAAAAGGTTACTGTCACGTCTCATGACAATGACCTATGACTGTCTCAAAATTGAAAGAAATTAACACAACCGATCTTGAGTTATCCGATGAACAAAAAACGGGGAGAAATAAAAATAAATAATAATGACCTATGACTGTGTCAAAATTGAAAGAAATTAACACAACCGATCTTGAGTTAACCGATGAACAAAAAACGGGGAGAAATAAAAATAAATAATAATAATAAACTAGAATTTAATTCGTCACGAAGACGAATAAGGTGGTCTGTCTAAGTCTTATGATAGATTTGAGAATGGGAGAAGTTATAAAAACATGTAAACAATGATGATCATGATGAACATGATAAACATGATGATGATCATGATAGTAAAGGTGATGATGATGATAATGTTATATGACGATAAAAAACGATAATGTTAATGATGATGATGATAATGATCATGATCATGATGATGTTGATGATGATCATCTTCAGACAATGATGATGATAATGATGATGGTGACATTGATGATGATGATGATCATGATGATGATGATATTGATGATGATGATGAGCATGAGCATGATCCTGACATCTGATTGAAAAAATGAGGAAATATTTAGATAGCAAATAGTCTCAGCTACAACATACTAAAGTTTGGGAGAAAACTGTTGAATAACAACCGAGATACTGGTCAAAACACATTGTCATGCAGATTCATGTTTTGAAAAAAGTGACCTCCCATAGACATAACACGCAAATATAACAAATTATGCATTGTCGTCTTTAATCGAATATTTAACTATGATGACGTCATCTAAATGAAAAATAAATAACATATTACTGATAGAGAATTATCTCAGCTACAACATATCAAAATCTGGGAGAAGATCGATGACCGATAAGTGAGATAATCTCAATTAAACAAAGACAAAAATGACGTCATCAACAAAATACATTTTGTTGAGTTTAGATGTCAATATGTTGACTTTATTTCACTTTGTACGAGTCAGGGTGGTATGAAATCATATCTCCAACTCATGCTATTTCCAACCATGATATAAAAATTGGGGGTCGATGGACTATCTGAAGAGCTATTTCGATTTATAAAGTAGCATGTTTTTGATCAAATTTACATTATATTGCCCATAGCAGCACGCGCGGAATTTGAACTTTGACGCGCGCTCACGGCCTTATGAAAGGTCAAGAGTGACTGAAATTAATGTAAATTGTCATTTACGGTAAGAGGAATCTAAATCATGTAAACAAATTGAATTTGACCTTTTCCGCGCGTTGTGAGCGCGCGCACCGCGCGCGGGGACAAGTACGGACGAAAATTTTTGAAATGCTTCAAATGACCTGATTCGTACTCTCCTTTAGTAGTTAAGTGATTTTGAGCAATTTGAAATTTTGACGCGCACATACGCGCGCGTCATGACCTTTATGTGACCTTTGATGACATGACCTGTTGACCCTTGACCTGAAGTATATGTGATATGAATATGAATGAACTTTGAGTACGCATCATGAAGATATGATGGATAACGTGATTTAACAAAATGGCGCCTGGATGACGTCACGATGACCTGATGACCTTGAAAAGGTTACTGTCACGTCTCATGACAATGACCTATGACTGTCTCAAAATTGAAAGAAATTAACACAACCGATCTTGAGTTATCCGATGAACAAAAAACGGGGAGAAATAAAAATAAATAATAATGACCTATGACTGTGTCAAAATTGAAAGAAATTAACACAACCGATCTTGAGTTAACCGATGAACAAAAAACGGGGAGAAATAAAAATAAATAATAATAATAAACTAGAATTTAATTCGTCACGAAGACGAATAAGGTGGTCTGTCTAAGTCTTATGATAGATTTGAGAATGGGAGAAGTTATAAAAACATGTAAACAATGATGATCATGATGAACATGATAAACATGATGATGATCATGATAGTAAAGGTGATGATGATGATAATGTTATATGACGATAAAAAACGATAATGTTAATGATGATGATGATAATGATCATGATCATGATGATGTTGATGATGATCATCTTCAGACAATGATGATGATAATGATGATGGTGACATTGATGATGATGATGATCATGATGATGATGATATTGATGATGATGATGAGCATGAGCATGATCCTGACATCTGATTGAAAAAATGAGGAAATATTTAGATAGCAAATAGTCTCAGCTACAACATACTAAAGTTTGGGAGAAAACTGTTGAATAACAACCGAGATACTGGTCAAAACACATTGTCATGCAGATTCATGTTTTGAAAAAAGTGACCTCCCATAGACATAACACGCAAATATAACAAATTATGCATTGTCGTCTTTAATCGAATATTTAACTATGATGACGTCATCTAAATGAAAAATAAATAACATATTACTGATAGAGAATTATCTCAGCTACAACATATCAAAATCTGGGAGAAGATCGATGACCGATAAGTGAGATAATCTCAATTAAACAAAGACAAAAATGACGTCATCAACAAAATACATTTTGTTGAGTTTAGATGTCAATATGTTGACTTTATTTCACTTTGTACGAGTCAGGGTGGTATGAAATCATATCTCCAACTCATGCTATTTCCAACCATGATATAAAAATTGGGGGTCGATGGACTATCTGAAGAGCTATTTCGATTTATAAAGTAGCATGTTTTTGATCAAATTTACATTATATTGCCCATAGCAGCACGCGCGGAATTTGAACTTTGACGCGCGCTCACGGCCTTATGAAAGGTCAAGAGTGACTGAAATTAATGTAAATTGTCATTTACGGTAAGAGGAATCTAAATCATGTAAACAAATTGAATTTGACCTTTTCCGCGCGTTGTGAGCGCGCGCACCGCGCGCGGGGACAAGTACGGACGAAAATTTTTGAAATGCTTCAAATGACCTGATTCGTACTCTCCTTTAGTAGTTAAGTGATTTTGAGCAATTTGAAATTTTGACGCCCACATACGCGCGCGTCATGACCTTTATGTGACCTTTGATGACATGACCTGTTGACCCTTGACCTGAAGTATATGTGATATGAATATGAATGAACTTTGAGTACGCATCATGAAGATATGATGGATAACGTGATTTAACAAAATGGCGCCTGGATGACGTCACGATGACCTGATGACCTTGAAAAGGTTACTGTCACGTCTCATGACAATGACCTATGACTGTCTCAAAATTGAAAGAAATTAACACAACCGATCTTGAGTTATCCGATGAACAAAAAACGGGGAGAAATAAAAATAAATAATAATGACCTATGACTGTGTCAAAATTGAAAGAAATTAACACAACCGATCTTGAGTTAACCGATGAACAAAAAACGGGGAGAAATAAAAATAAATAATAATAATAAACTAGAATTTAATTCGTCACGAAGACGAATAAGGTGGTCTGTCTAAGTCTTATGATAGATTTGAGAATGGGAGAAGTTATAAAAACATGTAAACAATGATGATCATGATGAACATGATAAACATGATGATGATCATGATAGTAAAGGTGATGATGATGATAATGTTATATGACGATAAAAACGATAATGTTAATGATGATGATGATAATGATCATGATCATGATGATGTTGATGATGATCATCTTCAGACAATGATGATGATAATGATGATGGTGACATTGATGATGATGATGATCATGATGATGATGATATTGATGATGATGATGAGCATGAGCATGATCCTGACATCTGATTGAAAAAATGAGGAAATATTTAGATAGCAAATAGTCTCAGCTACAACATACTAAAGTTTGGGAGAAAACTGTTGAATAACAACCGAGATACTGGTCAAAACACATTGTCATGCAGATGCATGTTTTGAAAAAAGTGACCCCCCATAGACATAACACGCAAATATGACAAATTATGCATTGTCGCCTTTAATGGAATATTTAACTATGATGACGTCATCGAAATGAAAAATGAATGACATATTTTTAATAGAGAATTATCTCAGCTACAACATATCAAAATCTGAGAGAAAAGTGATCACCGATAAGTGAGATAATCTCAATTGAACAAAGACAAAAATGACGTCATCAACAAAATACATTTGTTTGAGTTTAGATGCCAATATGATGACTTTGTTTCACTTTGTACGAGTCAGGGTGGTATGAAATCATATCTCCAACTCATTTTTTTTCCAACCATGATATAAAAATTGGGGGTCGATGGACTATCTGAAGAGCTATTTCGATTTTTAAAATGGCATGTTTTTGATGAAATTTGCATTATATTGCCCATAGCAGCACGCGCGGATTTTGAACTTTGACGCACGCTCACGGCCTTATGAAATATGAAGAGTGACTGAAATTAATGTAAATTGTCAATTACGTTAAGAGAAATCTAAATCACGTAAACATTTTGAATTTGACCCTTTCCGCGCGCTGTGAGCGCGCACAACGCGCGCGGGGACAAGTACGGACGGAAAATTTTGAAATGCTTAAAATGACCTGATTCGTACTCTCGTTTAATAGTTAAGTGATTTTGAACATTTTAAAATTTTGACGCGCGCGTACGTGAGCGTCATGACCTTCATGTGACCTTTGATGACATGACTTGTTGACCCTTGACCTGAAGTATATGTGATATGAATATGAATGACCTTTGCTTAGGCATCATGAAGATATGATGGATAACGTGATTTCACAAAATGGCGCCTGGATGACGTCACGATGACCTGATGACCTTGAAAAGGTTACTGTCACGTCTCATGACAATGACCTATGACTGTGTTAAAATTGAAAGAAATTAACATAACTGATCTTGAGTTAACCGATGAACAAAAAACGGGGAGAAATAAAAATAAATAATAATAAATAAATAAATAAATAAATAAAGAAAGAAAATTCTGACGAAAACAATAGGTGATCTGTCGAAAACGACAGACCACCTAACTAGAATTTAATTCGTCACGAAGACGAATAAGGTGGTCTGTCTAAGTCTTATGATAGATTTGAGAATGGGACAAGTTATATAGACATGTAAACAATGATGATCATGATGAACATGGTGATGATCATGATAGTAAAGGTGATGATGATAATGATAATGTTATATGACGATAAAAACGATAATGTTAATGATGATGATGAGCATAAGCATAATCCTGACAACTGATTAAAAAAAATGAGGAAATTTTAGATAGCAAATAGTCTCAGCTACAACATACTAAAATTTGTGAGAAAACTGTTGAATAACAACCGAGATACTGGTCAAAACACCTTGTCATGCCGATTCATGTTTTGAAAAAAGTGACCTCCCATAGACATAACACGCAAATATGACAAATTATGCATTGTCACCTTTAATCGAATATTTAACTATGATGACGTCATCTAAATGAAAAATGAATTTAATATTACTGATAGAGAATTATCTCAGCTACAACATATCAAAATCTGGGAGAAGATCGATGACCGATAAGTGAGATAATCTCAAATAAACAAAGACAAAAATGACGTCATCAACAAAATACATTTTGTTGAGTTTAGATGTTAATATGTTGACTTTGTTACACTTTGTACGAGTCAGGGTGGTATGAAATCATATCTCCAACTCATGCTTTCTCCAACCATGATATAAAAATTGGGGGTCGATGGACTATCTGAAGAGCTATTTTGATTTTTAAAATGGCATGTTTTTGATCAAATTTGCATTATATTGCCCATAGCAGCACGCGCAGATTTTGAACTTTGACGCGCGCTCACGGCCTTATGAAAGGTCAAGAGTGACTGAAATTAATGTAAATTGTCATTTACGGTAAGAGGAATCTAAATCATGTAAACAATTTGAATTTGACCTTTTCCACGCGTTATGAGCGCGCGCAACGCGCGCGGTGACACGTACGGACGGAAAATTTTGAAATGCTTTAAATTACCTAATTCGTACTCTCGTTTAATAGTTAAGTGATTTTGAGCATTTTAAACTTTTGACGCGCGCGTACGTGCGCGTCATGACCTTTATGTGACCTTTGATGACATGACTTGTTGACCCTTGACCTGAAGTATATGTGATATAAATATGAATGACCTTTGCTTATGCATCATGAAGATATGATGGATAACGTGATTTCACAAAATGGCGCCTGGATGACGTCACGATGACCTGATGACCTTGAAAAGGTTACTGTCACGTCTCATGACAATGACCTATAACTGTGTCAAAATTGAAAGAAATTAACACAACCGATCTTGAGTTAACCGATGAACAAAAAACGGGGAGAAATAAAAATAAACTAGAATTTAAATCGTCACGAGGACGATTAAGGTGGTCTGTCTTCAAGTCTTATGATAGATTATAATATTTACTATATTGAGAAAGGTAGAAGTTATATAGACATGTAAACAATGATGATGATGATATGATAATGATGATCTTGATAGTAATGGTGATGACAATGATGACGGTGATAATGAAAATGTTAATGATGATGATGTTGATGATGATCTTGATAGTTATGGTGATGCTGATACTGATGATTACGATGATGATGATCATGATGTAAAATGATGTATTAAGATATGAATTGATGAATGAAGTACTGATGAACTGATGAACTGATAAATTAAACTGATTTAAAATGAACTGAATTGATGAGCTGAACGGATAAGGTGATGAACTGAACCAAACTGATGAGCTGAACTGATGAACGAAATATTGAGAAATTATCATGATGATGCATAATTAAGTAATATTGACTGCCTTCCGGGCAATACGACGTATATCGCCCGAACCAAAGGTGATGATGATATATGGCAAGTCGTATTGCCCTGAATTAGACAGTCAATATTACTATTATTAACCACATCAGACATCTAGAGCATAATAAGAAACTCTTATTATCTTATACTCTTAAATTATGTAGCCTACACTACACATGATTTCCTAGCATTAGAAGTTGCAACAAAAACATCGTCAAACAAGCACTGTGCATCGAGTGCTTGACGAATTTTCGATACACTGCAAAGTGTGCCTAGGGTGTGATTGTGACGTCACAATAGAGTTCGCGCATGGTGCGCATTTTGTTATACGCGTAATATATTGTCACCAGCAGCTGGTGCGCGGTGAAATTTACAACTCAAAAGAATGAAAATGAGGTTAAAAGCAAGAGATACAGGAGAGAGAGAGAGAGAGAGAGAGAGAGAAGAGAGAAATGAGACAGAAATGAGAGACGGAGAGAAAAAGAGAATTGGGAGACATTCAGAGGTTCACAGAAAAATGGATAAAACAAAAGAGCGAGAGAAAATGACGAAATAAAGTGGAAGGTAAAGAGCGAACGGAATTAAGTGAAATAAAGGGTGAACAAATAGAAGAAAACGTTTAGGAATTAAATTAAGAAGTTTGGTTTGTTCGTGTATCAAGAAAAAGGAGCGAGATGAAAGAAAATTGAATAGAATAAAATAGAAAGAATACAACTTTATCACAGTCATAAAGATAAAGGAATAATAGTGAAAGGGGTTTAATTTGTATAGTGGAGACAGAGAGTTAACATTAGGACTCATTAATTGAACTCCTTTTCAATTCTCAAAGCTAATCTCAATATCGATTCGCAAAACTCTCATTCTCTTAAAAAGTTCAAGTAAAAAAAGTTTACTATCACACACCATCAATCACATTTCCTTCTCTACAACAGACCATTTAAATAGTTTCCAATTCCAAACATTCATTCAAAGCTTTCAACACCACATCATCATGGAAAAAACAATATATCTTTCTGTATCAAATTCTATAAAAGAACAAAGAAATGGAAACAATTTTAAAAGAATGAAGTACTTGCGTACATTTAATTAATACACCCAGCAATCAGTACTTTCTGATTTCAGTTCATATAAAGTTTTTTTTATGTCCAAAATCGGTTGTCGTAGGCTAGTAAAGTTGGAAGAACGAAGGAAATGTCGTGCTGCAAAGGCTGCTCAGATCAGGCGATGTTTCCCGGTACCATGTTTCCCCCGATGTATGACGATAAACTTCCGTAGGGATCG
Source organism: Strongylocentrotus purpuratus (assembly GCF_000002235.5). Lineage (NCBI taxonomy): Eukaryota > Metazoa > Echinodermata > Echinoidea > Camarodonta > Strongylocentrotidae > Strongylocentrotus > Strongylocentrotus purpuratus. The sequence goes on from NW_022145456.1 coordinate 25,342, forward strand.
GAGCTCAGGCTGAGACTAGAAGATCTTAACGGTCGGCGTCCGGTCGATGTCCGTGGGGTTCGATACTGGGATCCGATGGTCACCGGGCCGGAGGTCGATCCTATTTGTTTTTCTTTATACTTTGGACAGTATTTGACTGTGTGTGCCCGGTTGCCGTTGGTCCCGCAGAGTGGACATGTGTAGGCTCGTAGTATCGGGCAGGTTGTGATGCCTTCCTTCGATTTCAGTTTGTGGCTGACATACACCATCTCACTCTCTCCGTTGTTCTTGCAAAACACACACCAGTTTGGCTCAGCTCGCCTAATTCCTCCCCTCATCACCTTGGAGAGCTCGGTGATCTTAGCGATGTTCAGCGGCAACTGTAAAGGCATGAACCCGGTCGAAGCAGTCGATGTCTGGCTCGTCGAGACATGCAGACCCGAGACCATGTTGTTCTTGATAAGGTCACTGATGGACGAAACCGATCGCGACATCATTGGGACGTTGACGCCGTTGGACTCGAAGTCGTCGTTGTGGTGGAACGGTGTCGAGATAAACTCATCATTTACTCTGCAATTGGACAAAAGTCCACTAAGTCCCAAATAATCGTTGAAAGGGTCGTACATGGTGACTAAAAAGTGCGTGGAAACTCGAGACAGTAAATATTGTAAAATGCGATGTACTTCCAAGAGCTTGTCTTGAATGATCTAAAGTAAATTGAAAATAACATTTATGGGAAATATAGTCCGTTTTTACGCGGTTTACGCGCATTTATAAGGACCGGTTGCAATTGTGTACGCGTATCTAGCTCTGTGCATGATCGCTGCGCGTTGCTCAAGTTGTGCGGATTACGCGCATTATGTAAATAACACTGTGATAGTGAATCCCAAATCTATGCTATGAAATATTTGTTTGTTTAATTTCTGCTCTTATTACAAAGGAGAGCTTGAAATATTTATCTTATGCCTTGTATAAAGTTTCAATTAAACGCATTGTAACGTTTCCATTACTAAAGCAGCGTAACTTTTTGAATAAATACGCATTTAATATTGAATTAATAAAGATTTTAAACTTTATAAAGTCCGGTTGATTACTCGTTATTGAGATATGATAATGACCTGATTTTTACAAAATGGCGCCTGGATGACGTCACGATGACCCCACGAACTTGAAAAAGGTTTCGGGAACTTGATATTATAGGGCCTGATGACTAACAAAAATTTGAAGGAAATTGACCAATTCGATTTCGAGTAAACGTATACACAAAAAAAGTGTACGGAAGGAATAAAAACAAGAATACAAAGGTTAGAAGGAAAAGTTAAAGAAGATTGGGGAACACTGGAAGACATGATAGAGGGAGAACGAGAGTCAGAGGCGGAAAAGGGAGAGGGTGAGAGAGTATAACAAAAGAGAAGGGCAGAGATAGATCGAGACATCGCAAGAGAGAAAGAGGGAGGCAAGGAAGGAGTTAAGGGAGAGGGTGAAGAGTAGAGAGAGAGAGGGGGGATGCAGAAACAAAGCAAGAGAGAGGGGCAGAACAAGAGAGGAGAAGGGGAACATAGCAAGAGAGAGGAGAAAGAGAAAGAGATGCAATCGAGGCACTCTACTAGCATAAATATATTTCAATATTTACTATATAGAGAAAGGGAGAAGTTATATAGACATAGACAATGATGATCATGATGATGATGAACATGAAGGTGATGGTAATGATAATGTTAGATGATGATAATAATGATGATGTTAATGATGATGTTGATGATCATCAGACCATCACGATGATGATGATCATGATGAACTTGATGATGATGATCATGAGCGTGATCCTGACATCTGATTGAAAAATATTAGGGGACATTTAGATAGCATATAGTCTCAGCTACAACATACTCCAAAATCAACAAAAACCAGGCGGAAATAACGGCGATATTGCTCGCAAAAGACAGGAATGTAGAATCCAGATTTGAGAAAAAAAGTCATCTCCCATGGGGATTACAGGCGAAAAGTAATGGATCAAGTGATAATAGGGTAATAACAAACTAAGTAAATATGGTTGTTTATTACATTATTTGCGATTCTACGTGTAGTAATGTGATATTTGCTATGTATATCCATCAGAAACTTGTCTGTATGAAACAGTGCAATACTGCCCTCTCCGGCAGAATACAGTAAGCTTAGCAACGAACATAATGGCGTATACTTCTAGCAGTATTACTTTCGTATTTATGGACATATAAGATACGACACTACGTGTTTTAAAATTCAAAGGAGATTGTACAGTGAAAGGTCAAAATGAAAAAAAAGTGAAGAAAACAAATTGTTGGAGACGCCCGGACTCAAACCAGGGACCTCGAGGTCGGAAGCCAAGTGCGTTACCGATATACCAAAACATTTCCCATAGAGATTACACGTAAACGGAAAATGGAATTCGCAAATCCCACTTTGTAAGTGAAATATGAGCATGATCCCGGCGTCTGATCGAAAAATAAAAGGCACACTTATGATAGCTTATTGTCTCAGCTACAACATACTCAAAGCTCAGCGTAAACAAAGATAAAACGACGGAGATATTGCTCGCGAAAGATGAGAATGTAGAATCCAGTTTTGAGAAAAAGTCATGTCCCATAGAGAATACACGCAAAATGTGAAAAATTGACATGCCTCCTTTAATCGAAAAAATACGCCATGATACCATGGTCAAAATGAAATATCGTGACAACTGCATTTGTAGAGAATATTCTCAGGTAGAACATATCAAAATTTGAAAGAAAATTAATCAATATGTACAGAGATACAATCAATTTTCAAAAAATATGATGACGTCATAATATGCTAATTGAAATTTTGAGTTCGGAGGCCATTATGATGACGTCATGAGTTAATTGAGGGTCAAATGAGACATTAAATCATATCTCCGACTCATACTTTATCACGATATGAAGAAAAAAATTGGGGTCATCTTGCATTCTAAAGAGCTACAATGGATTTTGTATAGGCATGTTTTTGCCCATATATGCTATGTATTGCACGATCTCGCGCGTACGGACATGTATTTTAAACAGACGCTAATTCCGTCAATAATGGTCATGAAATGATAAACATGGTATCAAATTGTTCGGGAAAAGATAAGAAATATCCTCGTCAAAAAGACGTACTAGGAAATTATTTTTCTTTTGGCCGCTACGAACGAAAACGCGCAAAAATGCGTGTTTTGCGCGATTTTTATGACATGCTTAAAATGCCCTGAAACGTGTGCAAACACAATTTGGGACGCATTGGAGCATTTTAAAATTTTGATGCGCGCGCACGCGCGCGTCAAGGTGCGCGCGCGGAATGTGTTGACATTTTTCGTTGACCTTTGACCTGAAGTTGATGTATACCAAATATGGTTGATTTGTGATGACTCGTTATCGAGATATGATAATGACCTGATTTTTACAAAATGGCGCCTAGATGACTTCACGATAACCCCATGAACTTGAAAAAGTTAATTAGACTTGAAATCATAGAGCTTGATGACTGACAGAAATTTGAAGGAAATTGACCATGTCGATTTCGAGTAAACGTGTGGACAAAAAAGTGTACGGAAGAATTTTAATTGAATTGAGTGTTTGTACAAATTCAATTAAAATACTAGAATTTAATTCGTCACGAGGACGAATAAGGTGGTCTGCCTTCAAGTTATATAGACATGTAAACAATGATGATCATCATGATGATCATGATGATGATGATCTTGATAGTAATTGTGATGACGAATATGATGATGATGATGATCATGATGATGTTGATGATTATCATCAACAGACCATGATGACATCAGACTGAAAAAAATGAGAGAACATTGAGATAGTATATAGTCTCAGCTACAACATACTCAAAAATCAACAAAAATCAAGCCGAAATAACGGCGATATTGCTCGCAAAAGACAAGAATGTAGAATCCAGATTTGAGAAAAAGTCATCTCCCATAAGGATTACACGCAAAAAGTAATGGATCAAGTGATAATAGGGTAATAATAAAGTAAATATGGTTGTTTATTACATTATTTGCGATTGTATGTGTTTTAACCCGTTCCTTCCGAAATTATTCAGCCTAATAGCCACCCCACAAACGAGATTAAAAATCGAAAACTTGACTCCTTCGCTGCCGTAGCGTGCGACTGTTCAGCGCGCGGCACAATGCGTGTGCGTTGAAGCGACCTAAAGCCTGGTCAGTCGCTTCGACGAGCAGGAACTTAGCGCATGCGCAGATCATTTGGCAATCTGCCGTGCTCCAACCCCTAAGTTCTTTCAGCTCTTCCGTAGGTAGGTTTTTTTTCTTCGTTATCTTTTCTTCCTCTTCTACCTCCTTATTTTGTTCTTCTTCTTTCTCGTCCGTATCTTTTTTTTCCTTCTCACTCTTATTCCTCCTCCTTCTTTTTCGTTTTCTTCTTCTTTCTATTCTTCTTATTTATCTCCTTTTATTTTGATACTCGATTTTATGAGAAAATACACAGTTTATAAAAAGTAAAATATTTCAATGTAAGTTTCTGTTGCATCAGATTGAATTGAAATAGTTTATCAGCCAAAGTTGACTGTTATAATTTACGTCGGACATTCTACTGTAGCGAAAATATATAAACATGATCAAATGAAACTCAAGAAGAATCCAGAACGGGGGGGGGGGGGGGGGTGAAAGGAGAGCCAAAATAGCATACTAATAAATACAGTACAGACTATATAACGATGCGCCCAACTTTCTCTCTCTCCCTCTTTCTCTCTGTCTTGTCTCTCTCTCTCTCTCTCTCTCACTCTCTAAAAACCGTTCATTATACTTCATCTCTTTCATACTGTTTTCTGTTCCGCGATTTCCTAAAGCACGTTTCGACATTATAAATAAGAATGGTTAATCATAACGCATAGCCAGATTTTACCCTATCTAAAATATTGATGCAAATATATTACAATCATGGAAATATAAAGAAATAAACAAGAGGATGTGATTAAATAAAATGTCACAGACAAAAAGATGATAGGGGAAATGTTTGCTTCTCTCATTCTTGATCGCTCGCTCTCTCAACGCCAGGTTCCGTCTTTCTTCTGGTACTGCTTTCCGTTCCGCTATTTGTTTTTATACCAAAATTGTTCCTTCCGATTTTGAGAAAAATTATTATACAATATTTTTAAAATGATAAGAAAAAAACGGAACTAATGGCTGATATCGAAATGAGAAGAATATTACTGTACAATAATTAAACAAGAAGGAGTTTGGATATAAAAACATCTCTTTTGCATACAATCAATATGAAGCAATCTTTTTTGAAAGAACTAATATACGTCGGACGAAGGAAAACTCCTTGGTCGGACATTATACTTTAGCGAAAAGATTTTTTTTTTAAAGAACTAAAGAAACATTCGGAACGAGGGGGGGGGGGCTGATCAGATAGACAACTAGCATAATAATAAATACAGTACAGACTACGTCCAACTTTCTATCTCCCTCTCTCTCTCTCTCCCTCTCTCTCTCTCTCTCTCTCTCTCTCTATCTGTCAATGTTTTTCCGCCATTTGCTTGTATGCCGGCATCATTCCTTCTTTGAGATAAATTATGATAACATATCCACGATGATGAAAACATATATCTTAAATACTAGGGAACAAAAATAGAGAACGAGCGGCTGTTAATGTCAAAATGAATATTACTGTACACAAATTATAGAAAGTAAAAGTTTTGATTTTGAATGTAAATCTCTGTTGCATCAAAATAAAATGAAACGTTCATAATATAGACGGAAATAATATACATCGGACATTATACTTTACCACAAAAGGGTCATCTAGAAGTAGGTGGATAATATTATAAGAGAAAGAATAAAAAGAATGAAACTTTCTCTTTCAAAAACAGAAGAATAATGGAGAGGGAGACAAGGAAAAGTACACAATAAATAAATATAAACAAGATAGGATTCTAGAGCGGAAGATGATATAGGGGAAACGAAATAGTTTGTAAGTAAAGCACTTTGATCATGTTTTATGTAAAGGCGCTATATAATATCAATATGTATGAATATATTGGCAAATGTTGACAATTATAGTTTGTAAGTATGTATTGACAAAGTACATACAATAAAAATGACACAGAAATGTCTGCAAGTATTTGGGACCTATATAGAATATGTGAAAAGAGCTATGTCTTTGTCTTTGGCCCATGATCTCACGGCTAAGTTACGTAAGAGGAACAATGAACGTTGCCGAATGTAAAGATTGTTGTCATAGTTATAAACTCCAACAATAGAAGAACGGAAGTAAGGTAAGGGTATAATTGAATGACAATGAACTGGCTTACAGCATTGATGATCCTACATGTATAACCCTGGTTTTTTGTTGTTGTGTTTTTGGGGGAGTGGGGTCTTGTTGTTTTTGCAATCATTCAAAGATAATATCAATCATAAGAGATAAAGGAATGAACAAGAATATGTGATATGCTAAAATGTCACGGACAAAAAGATGATGATGAGAAATGATTGTTTCTCTCTCTCTTTCTCTCTCTTTTTCTCTCTCTTTATGTGTCTCTATCTCCCTCTCTTTTTCCTCTCTCTCTCTCCCCCTCTCTCCCTGTCTGTCTGTCTGTCTCTCTGTCTATCTGCCAATGTTGTTCCGCCATTTGCTTGTATGCCGGCACCATTCCTTCTTTGAGATAAATGATTATAACATAATCCTGATGATGTACAAATATACCTTATATTTTGAATAGGAAACGAAATAGAAAAGGAGCGGCTGGTAATGTCGAAATGAGAAGAATATTACTGTACAATAATTATACAAAGTAACCCTTTTGAATGTAAATATCTGTTGCATCAAATTGATATTTCAAAAAGAAGTTTATTATGCTATATTGACGGTACTATTATACGTCGGACATTGTACATTCATAAAACTAAAGGAAAATCACAACTGGAAGGGGGGGGGGGGGGATCGGAGAGACAAATATCATAAAAATGTATACAGTACAGACTATACCGTGACGTCCAACTTTCTCTCCCCCCCCCCTCTTTCTCTCTCCCGCTCTCTGTCTGTCTGTCTGTCAATGTCGTTTTCCATCTTCATCTTTCATATTGTTTTCTATTCCTTCATTTGCTTGTAGGCCGGCAGCATTCCTTCCGTGAGATTGATTATTATAACATATCCCTGATGATGTACTCATAATACCTTATATTTATTATGGGAAAAAAAATAGAAAACGAGCAGCTGATAATGTCGAAATGAGAAGAATATTACTGAATAATAATTATGCAAAGTAAAACTTTTGAATGTAAATCTCTGTTGCATCAAACTGATACAAACATTTAGTATGCTATATTGACGATACTATTATTCGTCGGACATTATACTTTAGCCAAAAGATATAAACAAACAAAAAAGAGACAAACTAAATAATATGATTTATCTGATCTAGGAGGGGGGTGGGGAAGGTGCGACAAACACTATAAAAATAAATACAGCACAGACTACGTCCAACTTTCTACCCCCCCCCCCCCCTCTATCTCTATTTTTTCTCTCTGCTCCCCTCTCTCTCTCTCTCTATGCCTGTCTCTCTGTCTATCTGTCAATGTCGTTTTCCCCATTTTCATCTTTCTTATTCTTATCTATTCCTCCATTTGCTTGTACGCCGGCAGCAAATTCCTTGAGATTAATTATTATAACATAAAATTATTCCTGATGATGTACATTATACCTTATATTTATTATAGGGAGCGAAATAGAAAACGAGCGGCTGATAATGTCAAAATTAGAAGAATATTTCTGTACAATATTTATACAAAATAAAACTTTTCAATGTAAATCACTGTTGCATCAAACTGATATAAACAAACTTTTATTATGCTATATTGATGGTACTATTATCCGTCGGACATTATGCTCTAGCCAAAAGATATAAACAAACAAAAAAGAGAAAAACTAAAGAAAAAATCTGAGGTGTGGGGGGGGGGGGGGGGGTAGTCGGTGAGAAAAATATCAACTTACATCCAACTTTTCTGTCTCTCCTGCCCCCGCCCACCCCTCTCTCTCTCCCTCTCTCTCTTTCTATGTCGTTTTCCATCTTCATCTTTCATAATGTTGTCTACTATTCCGCCATTTACTTGTATGCCGGCATCATCCCTTCCTTGAGATTAATTATTATAACATATCCCTGATGTTATGCGTCAGACATTATACTTTAGCGAAAAGATATAATCAAACAAAAAAGAGACGAACATAAAGAAACAAAATCAGAGCTGGAGGGGGGGGGGGGGATCGGAAATAACTTTCTATCTCCCCCTCTTTCTCAAATAATTTATATCCCCTGTCACATATACCTCCCCCCCCCCCCCCTCACATATACCTTATATTTAGTATAGGGAACGAAATAGGGAACGCTATAGAGAATGAGCGGCTGATAAAGTCGAAATGAGAAAAATATTACTGTCCTATACTTGTAAAAAGTAAAACTTTTGAATGTAAATCTCTGTTGCATCAAACTGCTGTACAAAAATGTTTAGTATATATATTGACGTTACTATTATACGTAGGACATCATACTTTAGCCAAAAAATATAAACAAAAAAAGAGACAAACTAAATAATAAATCTGAGCTTGATGTATGGAGGGGGAGGGGGGTCGGTGATAAAAATATCATAATAATAAATCCAAAATACACCTGATCAAAACTCGTTATCGGAGACTAAATCGAGTACAGCCTCGCGAGCCTTATCAAAGTTGAATAGAACTTTTTTCGCAGTCGCACCATCTTGCTTTAGACTTATAATACTGCTTGTATTGTTGTTGACAATAGAGAGTTGACCTTTGGCTTTTCCTTTCAAGTGCAGTGAAGTGCATTGTTCCGCGCGTGCCGTTATATGCTTTGGTTATAAGCTTTGCGCTGCTCCCAATTGAAATATCAGCAGTATTAGTATTCTGTGCATGGAAGGTCTCAGCGAAAGTCAATATCTCTGGGACAGACATCGCGGAGCTGCATACGCTGCTGTACGAATTTCATTTGAGAGAAAACTTGACATGCTTATGAAAAAGTACAATTATAATGAATAATATTAAAGTAAACAAAACAGGAGTAATGAATACTGATAGCATATACTTTGGATAAACCCTCAAATACACTAGTTTAGTGAATTAATGGCAGGGAAAGGCAATTTTAGGCTTGTAAAGACGTCATTTACCTGCCTATTATGGGAACCTGGTATACCAGGTTCCCGTCTGTGAGTGGGCTCCACGGGAGCCTGGTATACCAGGTTCCCGGAAGGAACGGGTTAATATTCAAAGGAGATGGTACAGTGAAAGGTCAAAAAGAAAAAAAAGTGAAGAAAAAAAATTGTTGGAGACGCCCGGACTCGAACCAGGGACCTCGAGGTCGGAAGTCAAGTGCGTTGCCGATATACCAAAACATTTCCTATAGAGATTACACGTAAACGGAAAATGTAATTCTCAAATCCCACTTTGTAAGTGAAATATGAGCATGATCCCGGCATCTGATCGAAAAATAAAAGGCACACTTGTGATAGCTTATTGTCTCAGCTACAACATACTCAAAGCTCAGGGTAAACAAAGATAAAACGACGGAGATATTGCTCGCGAAAGACGAGAATGTAGAAACCAGTTTTGAGAAAAAGTCATGTCCCATAGAGAATACACGCAAAATGTGAAAAATTGACATGCCTCCTTTAATCGCAAAAATACGCCATGATGCCTTTGTCAAAATGAAATATCGTGGTGACTGCATTTGTAGAGAATATTCTAAGGTAGAACATATCAAAATTTGAAAGAAAATTGATCAATATTTGCAGAGATACAATCAATTTTCCAAAAATCTGCTGACGTCATAATATGAAAATTGAAATTTTGAGTTCGGAGGCCATTATGATGACGTCATGAGTTAATTGAGGGTCAAATGAAACATCAAATCATATCTCCAACTCATAATCTATTTAAATATGAAAGAAATTGGGGGGTATCTATCCATCCTGAAGAGTTACAATGAATTTTGTATAGGCATGTTTTTGCACATGTATGTTATGTATTACAAGAGCTCGCACGCACGGTAATTATCTTAAACGGACGCTCATTCCGTTATTAATGGGCAGAAAAAGTTGAACAAGGTATCAAAATGCTTGAAAAAATGTGCCAAATATGATGACAGAAAAAATTTGGCGATTCTATGTTGGAAGATGCAATTATGCGCGAAAACGCGCGCGCATGTCCGTGCGCGCGTTTTTTTTGCAAAATGCTTAAAATGGCCTGAAACGTATGCAAAATTAATTTGGAACGAATTTGACCATTTTAAAATTTTAATGCGCGCGTACGTGCGCGTCGAGGTGCGCGCGCAAATTTTTTTGACATTTTTCGTTGACCTTTGACCGGAAGTTGATGTATACTAAATATGGTTTATTTTTGATTACTCGTTATTGAGATATGATAATGACCTGATTTTTACAAAATGGCGCCTGGATGACGTCACGATGACCCCATGAACTTGAAAAAGGTTTCGGGAACTTCATATCATAGGGCCTGATGACTAGCAGAAATTTGAAGGAAATTGACCAGGTCGAGTTCGAGTAAACGTATACACAAAAAAAGTGTACGGAATAAATAAAAATAAATAAAGAATAAAGAATAAAGAATAAAGAATAAAGAAAGAAAATTCTAACGAAATCAATAGGTGATCTGTCATCGACAGACCACCTAATAATAATAAAGAAAGAAAATTCTGACGAAAACAATAGGTGATCTGTTTTCAACAGACCACCTAATAACTAGAAATTTAATTCGTCATGGGGACGAATTAGGTGGTCTGTCTTCAAGTCTTATGAGAGATTATAATATTTACTATATTGAGAAAGGGAGAAGTTATATAGACATGTAAACAATGATGATCATCATGATGATCATGATGATGATGATCTTGATAGTAATGGGGATGACGATGATGATGATCATGATGATCATGATGATGTTGATGATTATCATCAACAGACCACGATGACATCAGACTGAACAAAATTAGAGAACATTTAGATAGCGTATAGTCTCAGCTACAACATACTCAAAAATCAACAAAAACCAAGCAGAAATAACAGCGATATTGCTCGCAAAAGACAAGAATGTAGAATCCAGATTTGAGAAAAAGTCATCTCCCATAAGGATTACACGCCAAAAGTAATGGATCTAGTGATAATAGGGTAATAATAAAGTAAATATGGTTGTTTATTGCATTATTTGCAATTGTACGTGTTTTAATATTCAAAGGAGATGGTAGAGTGAAAGGTCAAAAAGAAAAAAAAGTGAAGAAAAAAAATTGTTGGAGACGCCCGGACTCGAACCAGGGACCTCGAGGTCGGAAGTCAAGTGCGTTACCGATATACCAAAACATTTCCCATAGAGATTACACGTAAACGGAAAATGGAATTATCAAATCCCACTTTGTATGTGAGATATGAGCATGATCCCGGCATCTGATCGAGAAATAAAGGGCACACGTGTGATAGCTTATTGTCTCAGCTACAACACACTCAAAGCTCAGCGTAAACAAAGATAAAACGACGGAGATATGGCTCGCGAAAGACGAGAATGTAGAATCCAGTTTTGAGAAAAAGTCATGTCCCATAGAGAATACACGCAAAATATGAAAAATTGACATGCCTCCTTTAATCGCAAAAATACGCCATGATACCATTGTCAAAATGAAATATCGTGATAACTGCTTTTGTAGAGAATATTCTCAGGTAGAACATATCAAAATTTGAAAGAAAATTGATCAATATTTACAGAGATACAATCAATTTTCCAAAAATCTGCTGACGTCATAATATGCAAATTAAAATTTTGAGTTCGGAGGCCATTATGATGACGTCATGAGTTAATTGAGGGTCAAATTACACATGAAATCATATCTCCAACTCATGCTTTTTCCAACCATGATATAAAAGTTGGGATCAATTGATTATCTGAAGAGCTATTTTGATTCTTAAAATGTCATGTTTTTGATCAAATTTGCATTATATTTCCCATAGCAGCACGCGCGGATTTTGAACTTTGACGCGCGCTCACGGCCTTATGAAAGGTCAAGGGTGACTGAAATTAATGTCAATTGTCATTAACGGTAAGAGGAATCTAAATCATGTAAAAAAAAAATGAATTTGACCTTTTCCGCGCGTCGTGAGCGCGCGCAACGCGCGCGGGGACACTTACGGACGGAAAATTTTGAAATGCTTAAAATGACCTGATTCGTACTCTCCTTTAATAGTTAAGTGATTTTGAGCATTTTTAAATTTTGACGTGCGCGTACGTGCGCGTCATGACCTTTTTGTGACCTTTGATGACATGACTTGTTGACCCTTGACCTGAAGTATATGTGATATGAATATGAATGACCTTTGCTTATGCATCATGAAGATATGATGGATAACGTGATTTCACAAAATGGCGCCTGGATGACGTCATGATGACCTGATGACCTTAAAAGGTTACTGTCACGTCTCATGACAATGACCTATGACTGTGTCAAAATTGAAAGAAATTAACACAACCGATCTTGAGTTAACCGATGAACAAAAAACGGGGAGAAATAAAAATAAATAATAATAATAATAAATAAATAAAGAAAGAAAATTCTGACGAAAACAATAGGTGATCTGTCGAAAACGACAGACCACCTAATAAAGAAAGAAAATTCTGACGAAAACAATAGGTGATCTGTTTTCAACAGACCACCTAATAATAACTAGAAATTTAATTCGTCACGAAGACGAATAAGGTGGTCTGTCTAAGTCTTATGATAGATTTGAGAATGGGAGAAGTTATATAGACATGTAAACATTGATGATCACGATGAACATGATGATAACAACGATAATGTTAATGATGATGATGATAATGATCATGATCATGGTGATGTTGATGATCATCATCTTCAGACCATGATGATGATGATGATGGTAATGATCATGATCATGGTGATGTTGATGATCATCATCTTCAGACCATGATGATGATGATGATGGTGACATTGATGATGATGATGATAATGATGATATTGATGATGATGACGATGATGAGTATGACCATGATCCTGACATCTGATTGAAAAAATGAGGTAATATTTAGATAGCATATAGTCTCAGCTACAACATACTAAAATTTGGGAGAAAACTGTTGAATAACAACCGAGATACTGGTCAAAACACATTGTCATGCAGATTCATGTTTTGAAAAAAGTGACCTCCCATAGACATAACACGCAAATATAACAAATTATGCATTGTCGTCTTTAATCGAATATTTAACTATGATGACGTCATCAAAATGAAAAATAAATGCATATTTTTGATAGAAAATTATCTCAGCTACAACATATCGAAATCTGGGAGAAAATCGATCACTGATAAGCGAGATAATCTCAATTAAACAAAGACAAAAATGACGTCATCAACAAAATACATTTTCTTTAGTTTAGATGCAATTATGAAGATTTTGTTTCACTTTGTACGAGTCAGGGTGGTATGAAATCATATCTCCAACTCATGCTCTTTCCAACCATGATATAAAAATTGGGGGTCGACGGACTATCTGAAGAGCTATTTCGATTTATAAAGTAGCATGTTTTTGATCAAATTTACATTATATTGCCCATAGCAGCACGCGCAGAATTTGAACTTTGACGCGCGCTCACGGCCTTATGAAAGGTCAAGAGTGACTGAAATTAATGTAAATTGTCATTTACGGTAAGAGGAATCTAAATCATGTAAACAATTTGAATTTGACCTTTTCCGCGCGTTGTGAGCGCGCGCACCGCGCGCGGGGACAAGTACGGACGAAAATTTTTGAAATGCTTCAAATGACCTGATTCGTACTCTCCTTTAGTAGTTAAGTGATTTTGAGCAATTTTAAATTTTGACGCGCACATACGCGCGCGTCATGACCTTTATGTGACCTTTGATGACATGACCTGTTGACCCTTGACCTGAAGTATATGTGATATGAATATGAATGAACTTTGAGTACGCATCATGAAGATATGATGGATAACGTGATTTAACAAAATGGCGCCTGGATGACGTCACGATGACCTGATGACCTTGAAAAGGTTACTGTCACGTCTCATGACAATGACCTATGACTGTGTCAAAATCGAAAGAAATTAACACAACCGATCTTGAGTTATCCGATGAACAAAAAACGGGGAGAAATAAAAATAAATAATAACTAGAAATTTAATTCGTCATGGGGACGAATTAGGTGGTCTGTCTTCAAGTCTTATGAGAGATTATAATATTTACTATATTGAGAAAGGGAGAAGTTATGTAGACATGTAAACAATGATGATCATCATGACATCAGACTGAATAAAATTAGAGAATATTTAGATAGCGTATAGTCTCAGCTCCAACATACTCAAAAATCAACAAAAACCAAGCCGAAATAACGGCGATATTGCTCGCAAAAGACAAGAATGTAGAATCCAGATTTGAGAAAAAGTCATCTCCCATAAGGATTACACGCCAAAAGTAATGGATCTAGTGATAATAGGGTAATAATAAAGTAAATATGGTTGTTTATTGCATTATTTGCAATTGTACGTGTTTTAATATTCAAAGGAGATGGTAGAGTGAAAGGTCAAAAAGAAAAAAAAGTGAAGAAAAAAAATTGTTGGAGACGCCCGGACTCGAACCAGGGACCTCGAGGTCGGAAGTCAAGTGCGTTACCGATATACCAAAACATTTCCCATAGAGATTACACGTAAACGGAAAATGGAATTATCAAATCCCACTTTGTATGTGAGATATGAGCATGATCCCGGCATCTGATCGAGAAATAAAGGGCACACGTGTGATAGCTTATTGTCTCAGCTACAACACACTCAAAGCTCAGCGTAAACAAAGATAAAACGACGGAGATATGGCTCGCGAAAGACGAGAATGTAGAATCCAGTTTTGAGAAAAAGTCATGTCCCATAGAGAATACACGCAAAATATGAAAAATTGACATGCCTCCTTTAATCGCAAAAATACGCCATGATACCATTGTCAAAATGAAATATCGTGATAACTGCTTTTGTAGAGAATATTCTCAGGTAGAACATATCAAAATTTGAAAGAAAATTGATCAATATTTACAGAGATACAATCAATTTTCCAAAAATCTGCTGACGTCATAATATGCAAATTAAAATTTTGAGTTCGGAGGCCATTATGATGACGTCATGAGTTAATTGAGGGTCAAATTACACATGAAATCATATCTCCAACTCATGCTTTTTCCAACCATGATATAAAAGTTGGGATCAATTGATTATCTGAAGAGCTATTTTGATTCTTAAAATGTCATGTTTTTGATCAAATTTGCATTATATTTCCCATAGCAGCACGCGCGGATTTTGAACTTTGACGCGCGCTCACGGCCTTATGAAAGGTCAAGGGTGACTGAAATTAATGTCAATTGTCATTAACGGTAAGAGGAATCTAAATCATGTAAAAAAAAAATGAATTTGACCTTTTCCGCGCGTCGTGAGCGCGCGCAACGCGCGCGGGGACACTTACGGACGGAAAATTTTGAAATGCTTAAAATGACCTGATTCGTACTCTCCTTTAATAGTTAAGTGATTTTGAGCATTTTTAAATTTTGACGTGCGCGTACGTGCGCGTCATGACCTTTTTGTGACCTTTGATGACATGACTTGTTGACCCTTGACCTGAAGTATATGTGATATGAATATGAATGACCTTTGCTTATGCATCATGAAGATATGATGGATAACGTGATTTCACAAAATGGCGCCTGGATGACGTCATGATGACCTGATGACCTTAAAAGGTTACTGTCACGTCTCATGACAATGACCTATGACTGTGTCAAAATTGAAAGAAATTAACACAACCGATCTTGAGTTAACCGATGAACAAAAAACGGGGAGAAATAAAAATAAATAATAATAATAATAAATAAATAAAGAAAGAAAATTCTGACGAAAACAATAGGTGATCTGTCGAAAACGACAGACCACCTAATAAAGAAAGAAAATTCTGACGAAAACAATAGGTGATCTGTTTTCAACAGACCACCTAATAATAACTAGAAATTTAATTCGTCACGAAGACGAATAAGGTGGTCTGTCTAAGTCTTATGATAGATTTGAGAATGGGAGAAGTTATATAGACATGTAAACATTGATGATCACGATGAACATGATGATAACAACGATAATGTTAATGATGATGATGATAATGATCATGATCATGGTGATGTTGATGATCATCATCTTCAGACCATGATGATGATGATGATGGTAATGATCATGATCATGGTGATGTTGATGATCATCATCTTCAGACCATGATGATGATGATGATGGTGACATTGATGATGATGATGATAATGATGATATTGATGATGATGACGATGATGAGTATGACCATGATCCTGACATCTGATTGAAAAAATGAGGTAATATTTAGATAGCATATAGTCTCAGCTACAACATACTAAAATTTGGGAGAAAACTGTTGAATAACAACCGAGATACTGGTCAAAACACATTGTCATGCAGATTCATGTTTTGAAAAAAGTGACCTCCCATAGACATAACACGCAAATATAACAAATTATGCATTGTCGTCTTTAATCGAATATTTAACTATGATGACGTCATCAAAATGAAAAATAAATGCATATTTTTGATAGAAAATTATCTCAGCTACAACATATCGAAATCTGGGAGAAAATCGATCACTGATAAGCGAGATAATCTCAATTAAACAAAGACAAAAATGACGTCATCAACAAAATACATTTTCTTTAGTTTAGATGCAATTATGAAGATTTTGTTTCACTTTGTACGAGTCAGGGTGGTATGAAATCATATCTCCAACTCATGCTCTTTCCAACCATGATATAAAAATTGGGGGTCGACGGACTATCTGAAGAGCTATTTCGATTTATAAAGTAGCATGTTTTTGATCAAATTTACATTATATTGCCCATAGCAGCACGCGCAGAATTTGAACTTTGACGCGCGCTCACGGCCTTATGAAAGGTCAAGAGTGACTGAAATTAATGTAAATTGTCATTTACGGTAAGAGGAATCTAAATCATGTAAACAATTTGAATTTGACCTTTTCCGCGCGTTGTGAGCGCGCGCACCGCGCGCGGGGACAAGTACGGACGAAAATTTTTGAAATGCTTCAAATGACCTGATTCGTACTCTCCTTTAGTAGTTAAGTGATTTTGAGCAATTTTAAATTTTGACGCGCACATACGCGCGCGTCATGACCTTTATGTGACCTTTGATGACATGACCTGTTGACCCTTGACCTGAAGTATATGTGATATGAATATGAATGAACTTTGAGTACGCATCATGAAGATATGATGGATAACGTGATTTAACAAAATGGCGCCTGGATGACGTCACGATGACCTGATGACCTTGAAAAGGTTACTGTCACGTCTCATGACAATGACCTATGACTGTGTCAAAATCGAAAGAAATTAA
Organism: Strongylocentrotus purpuratus; assembly: GCF_000002235.5. Lineage (NCBI taxonomy): Eukaryota > Metazoa > Echinodermata > Echinoidea > Camarodonta > Strongylocentrotidae > Strongylocentrotus > Strongylocentrotus purpuratus. The sequence continues at coordinate 42,841 of NW_022145456.1, forward strand.
CACAACCGATCTTGAGTTATCCGATGAACAAAAAACGGGGAGAAATAAAAATAAATAATAACTAGAAATTTAATTCGTCATGGGGACGAATTAGGTGGTCTGTCTTCAAGTCTTATGAGAGATTATAATATTTACTATATTGAGAAAGGGAGAAGTTATGTAGACATGTAAACAATGATGATCATCATGACATCAGACTGAATAAAATTAGAGAATATTTAGATAGCGTATAGTCTCAGCTCCAACATACTCAAAAATCAACAAAAACCAAGCCGAAATAACGGCGATATTGCTCGCAAAAGACAAGAATGTAGAATCCAGATTTGAGAAAAAGTCATCTCCCATAAGGATTACACGCCAAAAGTAATGTATCTAGTGATAATAGGGTAAAATAAAGTAAATATGGTTGTTTATTACATTATTTGCGATTGTACGTGTTTAAATATTCAAAGGAGATGGTAGATTGAAAGGTCAAAAAGAAAAAAAAGTGAAGAAAAAAAATTGTTGGAGACGCCCGGACTCGAACCAGGGACCTCGAGGTCGGAAGTCAAGTACGTTACCGATATACCAAAACATTTCCCATAGAGATTACACGTAAACGGAAAATGGAATTATCAAATCCCACTTTGTAAGTGAAATATAAGCATGATCCCGGCATCTGATCGAAAAATAAAGGGCACACCTGTGATAGCTTATTCTCTCAGCTACAACATACTCAAAGCTCAGCGTAAACAAAGATCAAACGACGGAGATATTGCTCGCAAAAGACAGGATGTAGAATCCAGTTTTGAGAAAAAGTCATGTCCCATAGAGAATACACGCAAAATGTGAAAAATTGACATGCCTCCTTTAATCGCAAAAATACGCCATGATGCCTTTGTCAAAATGAAATATCGTGTAACTGCATTTGTAGAGAATTGTCTCAGCTAGATCATATCAAAATTTGAAGGAAAATTGATCAATATTGACAGAGATACAGTCTATTTTCCAGAAATCTGCTGACGTCATAATATGCAAATTGAAATTTTGAGTTGGGAGGCCATTATGATGACGTCATGAGTTAATTGAGGGTCAAATGAGACATGAAATCATATTTCTAATTCATACTCTATCAAGATATGGAAAAAAAATTGGGTTCAACTTGCATCCTAAAGCGCTACAATGGATTTTGTATAGGCATGTTTTTGCCCATGTATGCTATGTATTACGAGAGCTCGCACGCACGGACATTATCTTAAACGGACGCTCATTCCGTTATTACTGGTCAGAAAAAGGTGAACAAGGTATCAAAATGCTTGGAAAAATGTGTCAAACATGATGACAGAAAAAATTCAGCAATTCTATGTTGCAAAATATCAGTACGCGCGAAAACGCGCGCCCATCCGCGTGTGCGCGTTTTTTTGCAAAATGCTTGAAATGGCCTAAAACGTATGCAAAATTCATTTGAGACGATTTGGAGCATTTTTAATTTTTGCGCGCGCGCTGACGCGCGGACGTACGCATGCGCGCGCGTTTTTTTACCTGAAATTGGCCGGACGGATATTGACCTTAATCATGATGAATATGAATGAGAAATGCCTTTCCGTTATGAAGATATGATCATGAGTAAAAAGTACCAAAAAAAACACAAAATGGCGCCTGGATGACGTCATGAAAATTTGATGACCTTGAAAATATTACTGTCACGTCTCATGAAAATGGCCTATGACTGTGCCAAAATTGAAGGAAATTGATTGAACCGATCTTGAGTTATCCTGTGAACAAAAAAGTGTGAAGAAATAAATAAAAATAAAGAATAATAATAACTAGAAATTTAATTCGTCATGGGGACGAATTAGGTGGTCTGTCTTCAAGTCTTATGATAGATTATAATATTTACTATATTGAGAAAGGGGGAAGTTATATAGACATGTAAACAATGATGATCATCATGATGATCATGATGATGATGATCTTGATAGTAATGGTGATGACGACTATGATGATGACGATGATCATGATGATGTTGATGATTATCATCAACAGACCACGATGACATTAGACTGAAAAAAATGAGAGAACATTTAGATCGTATATAGTCTCAGCTACAACATACTCAAAAATCAACAAAAATCAAGCCGAAATAACGGCGATATTGCTCGCAAAAGACAAGAATGTAGAATCCAGGTTTGAGAAAAAGTCATCTCCCATAAGGATTACACGCAAAAAGTAATGGATCTAGTGATAATAGGGTAATAATAAAGTAAATATGGTTGTTTATTACATTATTTGCGATTGTACGTGTTTTAATATTCAAAGGAGATGGTAGAGTGAAAGGTCAAAAAGAAAAAAAAGTGAAGAAAAAAAATTGTTGCAGACGCCCGGACTCGAACCAGGGACCTTGAGGTCTGAAGTCAAGTGCGTTACCGATATACCAAAACATTTCCCATAGAGATTACACGTAAACGGAAAATGGAATTATCAAATCCCACTTTGTAAGTGAAATATGAGCATGATCCCGGCATCTGATCGAAAAATAAAGGGCACACTTGTGATAGCTTATTGTCTCAGCTAAAACATACTCAAAGCTCAGCGTAAACGAAGATAACAATACGGAGATATTGCTCGCAAAATACGAGAATGTAGAATACAGTTTTGAGAAAAAATCATGTCCCATAGAGAATACACGCAAAATGTGAAAAATTGACATGCCTCCTTTAATCGCAAAAATACGCCATGATACCATTGTCAAAATGAAATATTGTGTCAACTGCCTTTGTAGAGAATATTCTCAGGTAGAACATATCAAAATTTGAAAGAAAATTGATCAATATTTACAGAGATACAATCAATTTTTCAAAAATCTGCTGACGTCATAATATGCAAATTGAAATTTTGAGTTCGGAGGCCATTATGATGACGTCATGAGTTAATTGAGGATCAAATGAGACATGAATTCATATCTCCAACTCATGCTTTTTCCAACCATGATATAAAAATTGGGGGTCAATGGACTATCTGAAGAGCTATTTTCATTTTTAAAATGGCATGTTTTTGATCAAATTTGCATTATATTGCCCATAGCAGCACGCGCGGATTTTGAACTTTGACGCGCGCTCACGGCCTTATGAAAGGTCAAGAGTGACTGAAATTAATGTAAATTGTCATTTACGGTAAGAGGAATCTAAATCATGTAAAAAAAATTAAATTTGACTTTTTACGCGCGCTGTGAGCGCGCGCAACGCGCGCGGGGACACTTACGGACGGAAAATTTTGAAATGCTTAAAATGACCTGAAACGTGTGCAAACAAAATTTGGGACGAATTGGAGCATTTTAAAAATTTTAAGCGGGCGTACGTGCGCGTCGAGGTGCGCGCACGGATTTTGTTGACATTTTTAGTTGACCTTTGACCGGAAGTTGATGTATACTAAATATGGTTTATTTTTGATTACTCGTTATTGAGATATGATAATGACCTGATTTTTACAAAATGGCGCCTGGATGACGTCACGATGACCCCATGAACTTGAAAAAGGTTTCGGGAACTTCATATCATAGGGCCTGATGACTAGCAGAAATTTGAAGGAAATTGACCAGGTCGAGTTCGAGTAAACGTATACACAAAAAAAGTGTACGGAATAAATAAAAATAAATAAAGAATAAAGAATAAAGAATAAAGAATAAAGAAAGAAAATTCTAACGAAATCAATAGGTGATCTGTCATCGACAGACCACCTAATAAATAAATAAAGAAAGAAAATTCTGACGAAAACAATAGGTGATCTGTCGTTGACAGACCACCTAATAAACTAGAAATTTAATTCGTCATGGGGACGAATTAGGTGGTCTGTCTTCAATTCTTATGATCATGTTCATCTTGAATTCAATTACCCAATAAAATGATGTTAATGTAAAATGATGTATTGAGATATGAATTGATGAATGAAGTACTAATGAACTGATGAAGTGATAGATTGAACTGTCGTGAAATGAACTGAATTGATGAGCTAAACGGATGAACTGATGAACTGAACTAAACTGATGAGCTGAACTGATGAACGAAATATTGAGAAATTATCATGATTCATAATGATCATGATCAAATTTAATGCAAACAAATATCAAAATAAGTAGGCCTAATGAATATGACACAAAGTATTAAAAATAAACTACTTAATCATGATTATCATTATTGTCATGATGACGATAATGATAATCATGATAATGATAATCATGATCATGATGATGTTGATGAGGATGATTATCATCATTATGATAATGATGATGATAATGGTGATGATGATGACAATGATAATAATGATAATGATGATGATAATCATGATCATGAAGATTTTGATGGGGATGATTATCATCATTATGATGATGATGATCATGATCATAAGCGTGATCCTGACATCTGATTGAAAAAAGTGAGGAAATATTTAGATAGCATATATAGTCTCAGCTACAATATACTCAAAAATCAACAAAAACCAAGCGCAAAAAACGGCGATATTGCTCGCAAAAGACAGGAATGTAGAATCCAGATTTGAGAAAAAGTGATGTCCCATAGAGAATATACGCAAAATGTGAAAAATTGACATGCCTCCTTTAATCGCAAAAATACGCCATGATGCTTTTGTCAAAATGAAAAATCGTGGCGACGGCATTTGTTGAAAATTGTCTCAGCTAAAACATATCAAAATTTGGAAGAAAATTGATCAACATTTACAGAGATACACTGCAAACAGTATGCCTAGGGTGTGATTGTTACGTCACAATGGAGTTCGCTCATAGTGCGCATTTTGTTATATGCGTAATATACATTGTCATGGTTACCAGCAGCTGGTGCGCGATGAAATGTACAACTGCCTCGATTATTGCTCACTACTTTCCCACGCATTTTGCCGTTGACTTTTCAGATCGAGCAATAACATTTAATTGTTCTATACGGTTAATAATGTATTTCGTATAGGCATGTTTTTGCCCATATGCTATGTATTAAAAGAGCTCCCACGCGCACAGACATTTACCTTGAACGGACGCTCATTTCGTTATTCATGGTCATAAAGAGATAAACATGGTATCAAATTGTTCGGAAAAAATGGGCAATACTATGTAAGACAACAAATGGCGTTTTTAGGTTGCGTTCGACCATTACGAACAAAAACGTGCGCGCAAATTTATGCGCGTGGAAAGGTGTGCGCACGCAAAATTCTCGAAATGCTTGAAATGGCCTAAAACGTACTCTAATTTGATCAAAAAGTGATTATGAGCATTTTTTTATTTTTGCGCGCACCGACGCGCGGACGGACGCGTACGCGCGCGTTAATTGACCTTAAGTTGACCGGACGGATATTGACCATATTCGTTATAAATATGAATGAGAAATGATTTACGGTTATGAAGATATGATCATGAGTTGATTCTCAGAGCACTTCACAAAATGGCGCCTGGATGCCGTCATGATATTTTGATGAACTTGAAAATGTTCCTGTCACGTCTTAAGATGATGACCTATGACTGTGTTAAATTTGAAAGAAATTGGACGGTTCAAGTTTTGAGTACGATTAAGGTGGTCTGAAATATGAGCATGATCTTAGCATCTGATCGAGAAATAAATGTCACATTTGTGATAGCTTATTGTCTCAGCTACAACATACTCGATGCTCAGCGAAAACGAAGCTAAGACGACGGAGATATTGCTCGTGAAAGACGGAAATGTAGAATCCAGTTTTCAGAAAAAGTCATGTCCCATAGAGAATACACGCATAATGCATACACTTGGAAGGAGAGAGGATAGCGGGAGGATATAAGGAAATGATGGTATACGTACGTGAAATAAGAATACAAAGCTAGCCAAAGCTAGGCAACGGAAAGAGCTAGAGAAAATTAAGTAGCAATGGAATAAGGCCAAAAAAAAACAAAACATGTTTAGCGTCCTGTTTTTTGGAAAAATAGGAAGTTCTTTTTTTTTCTTTCAAAATGGCCGCTCAAAATGGCCGCTCGGTACATTTTCCCTGTCAGTCGGGCTACTTTTCAAGATGGCCGCCGACATTTTTATTTTTTATTTTTTAAATCAGAAATAGATCCATTTTAGCAGTGTTTTTTATGTTTTTTTTCTTTAAAAAAAAAATAAATAAATAAAAAAAATAAAAATAATAATAATAGGAGGTGGCCCCCAAAAAGGAAGCGGGCGGGGACGCTAAACATGTATATTCTTTTTACATGGCCTAAACGACAAGGTATCAGATATCCATTGTTTTGACTTTCCTTTTCCCTTAGATATAAACGCAAAATCATGCATTTCGTGAGAAATTATATGCGCGAGAAATAAACTGGGCGAATTGTCTGTAGGGCGAATTTAATCTGACCAAGATTTTGGCCGATTCGAATTGCATGCACACTCGTACTCATGCATATGAGTTTCTGAGTAGGCCTACCTACTGCTGTTTAGTTGTGCTGTTGTGCTGATTGCTAGCTTAGCTTTGGTAAGAAATCGGTTGTTGCTATTGTACTTTATCGTGAATCCTTTCTTATTAGTTTGTTGGAGATTTTGCGTTAAGTGTGTGAGTGTATTAAAGTTTTAAAGGCATTGACTTTGTTTAGACCTATTATAATAATGTTTGCAGTTTTACAAATCGAGTCTGAGATAACGATAGATCTACATCTTACGTACAATGTATAGGCCTACATCATGTAGGCCTAGACCTATAGGGTCTAGATCTACGTGTAATATCATCAGCTCAGTGAGTGATTGTGATTGAATTTTGAAGCCCTACGAAAAACGAAAAGGAAGTGTTTCAAAAAAGTGAAAATCTTTGACTCAGTTTGACTTTGAGTGACCGGTTTTCCCCCAATAGACTGTAGAGTGTAGACCGTAGACCTAGAGTAGACCTAGTCTAGATGATAGATCTAGATCTAAGTCGGTGTTATAAATTAAAAACCGTAGGGATCTAGGCCTAGATCTAGATACTAGATCTATATCTGACTATAGATCTAGGCCTAGATCATAGATCTAGACTAGACCTAGATCTAGTCTAGATCTATTATTATTACCAAGGTCTCCTCGTCTTTCTCTATTCTACATTGTTCTGTTATTTTGTCACATGTGTTTTCTGAAAGACAAATAAACTTGATACTTGATACTTGATACTTACTTGATACTATTAATTTGTAATTCCAATCATAAATATCTTGATAGTTGATAATTAGACAGGTCACAGCTGACAGGCGATCGGCTTGTAAAAGTCATGGGATAATAATTATCCCGTCGCCAAAGAAGTCGGAGGGGATCTAGTCTAGACCCCTGTATTAATATGCTGTCGATGCCCTTCCTTGTGTGTGCCGTAACAAATCTGGTTTAAAATCAATGGCCCGTATTCTGAAGTCAGGTTTAGTTAAACCTAGGTTTAACTTTAAACCCGGGTTTAACTAAGCCAGACTTCAGGTCTAAGTATCATTTCAGTTTCTGAAAGCCAGGTTTAGTTAAACCCAGGTTTAAGTCTAAAACCCAGGTTTAAAGTTAAGCCAAGGTTTAACTACCATGGAGATGTAGTCTGCTTCTACTGCACATGCTCAGTACAGCTCATCCATCTTCAAGGGTAGCTGATATAGGCTTTTTTATAGCTGGATTTCGTGCTGCAAATTTAATAACTTCAATTTAAAATATTCGACACAAACAAATCTCTTTCGAAGCAACCATTGAACGTTATGACCTGATTTTTTGTTTTGTTTTACCCTTTGATTTATTGTTAAACTGCTGAAAAAGTCTGAATCGAGGTGGAATTGTTCTTTACGAAAAATAAATAATAGTAAAATACAAAAATCAGGATTCTACAATTCCAGAACATCATACAAATGCTCTAAATAAGATTTAAATGACTAAAAGAGAAACTAAAAACGATCAAAAATACCTTCTTGATGCAAAATAACTAGTCCAAAGTCAACATTGCAGAAGCTCATTTGTTTGATTTTTAGTTTTTTTTTAGGACAATGGAATCCTTTTTCGAACCGACGTGTCGGGTATCGGATACCTCGGGTATCACGATCTCCTTCTTGGTCACCGTGCGCGCATCATCGATCGTGCGCGCATTCATTCGTTCAAGTACACACAGTTTAGAAATATTGCATTGTCCTAAAAAAAAACGCTTGAAATTCGACCATATTATATGAGCTTCAATGTTGACTTTGGACTAGTTATTCTGCATCAAGAAGGTATTTGTGATCATTTCTCTTTTAGTCATTTTAATCTTATTTAGGTCTAGATCTAGATATCTAGATCTAGACCTCTATATGCATCTTTCGGGGCATCTTTAGGATGTTATGGATGTTTTGACATCATTAATATTAATAGACTTGGCGCGCCTAATCGGTCTAGAGTCTAGACTAGGTCTAGATCTAGGGCAGAAATTGTAGGATTAGATTCTACCCAAAACTCTACTAGGTCTAGAGTTCCGGCTTAACACACTCGTTGGCTCTTAATTATGCTAATCCATGATTGTCTTATAAATATAGATTTAGCTCTTCATTAATTTACTCTTAATTCTAATTCAACCTTATAAAGCCTACAGTTTTATTTTAACTCGCATTTCATTTGTTTACATCGTTGGGACCCAATTCAAAAATGTGCATTGCACTCACAGTTTCAAAACTACGTGAGCATAACGTCAAACTAAAGGTATGGGGCTAGGCCTACTACATTTGTTTTCCTCTGCAACAAAGTGATACGTGTTGTCGATTTACTTTGGCAACTTTTTAGTTTCAAGTATTGTCGTACTATACAAATCACACAATCTTATATAAAATATAAAATCTTAAGACTTAGAAAATATTAGGCATAAAGATTCAATAAGCAAATGAAGTATCCAAATTAATGTTCAAACTTGCCGAAGGCATAAAATCGCAAGGCCCACTTTCATCCGCAAGCGATGTGTGTGTCACCTTGTACTGTTGGAGTAAGTGCAAATCGCTGTTTGTTTGGTATTTAAAAAACAACAGCGATGCAAAAAAATCATCGTCGCAATGATTATGAAAGGTTCTTTTCTTTCCACAAGAGGTCTCTCCGGTCTCATTATTTGCAATAATTCGTCGTAATGCCTTTTAATGGTGTCTTCTTCTCCTCTGAATTTCCAACAAATAGTTAGACCTGACTTAAGCCAGACTTAAACTAGGTGTACCCCAGGTTTAAATATGTGTACAATTTCCACAGAGTTAGACCAGGCTTAAACCTAGGTTTAAGTTAAACCTGACTTCAGAAACGCAAAATTAAACCTAGGTTTAAATCTGAGAGTTAGGCGAGGCTTAGACTAGACTTAAACCTAGGTTTAAAGTTAAACCTGACTTCAGAATACGGGCCAATAACTTTAGTAATGTTTGACAAATTTTAATGAAATTTGATATGAAGGTAAATGGTATAAAAACACCGCATAAGTTCAATTTTGGAGTATGTAGGTCAAAGGTCATAGCTCATTAAATATGCGAATCTGGTTTCTGTTCGATAACTTTAGTAATATTTGATGGATTTTCATGAAATTCAATATGAAGGTACAAGGTATAAAAACATAACATAAGTTCAATTTCGGAGTATGTAGGTCAAAGGTCATAGCTCATTAAATATGCGAATCTGGTTTCTGTTCGATAACTTTAGTATTATTTGATGGATTTTCATGAAATTCGATATGAAGTTACATAGTATAAAAACCCAGCATAAGTTCAATTTCTGAGTATGTAGGTCAAAGGTCATAGCTCATTAAATATGCGAATCTGGTTTCCAATCGATAACTTTAGTAATGTTTGACAGATTTTAATCAAATTTGATATGAAGGTACATGGCATCAAAAGTTCAAAACACAGCCTAAGTTTGATTTCCCAGTATATAGGTCAAAGGTCATAGCTCATTAAATATGCGAATCTGGTTTCTGATATCAATAACTTTAGTAATGTTTGACGGATTTTAATCAAATTTGATATGAAAGTACATGGCATCAAAACCTAAGTTTGATTTCCCAGTATGTACCCTGCGAGGGGATGCTATGCTTTGCGTTGACTTGTTGTATTTATGTCATTTAGCATTATGAATGAGGGCTCATTATTTGTATTTATTGTAATATATTCATATTGGTATTTTATTAAATGTAATTTTTTGTTTTGTTTTGTTTGTATTTTAGGTTACTGAGAGTTCAAGAGTTGCAGAAAGTAAGTTGATATGCTTAGAAAAGCTGAAGTCAAGTAGTTTTTAAATTAAAGCTATGACGGAATGAAACAGATCCGCATAATTGGGAACAATTGAATGCAGAATACGAAAGCTATGGCTTTAAGAAATTTTCTATATAACTTTTTTGACACTACCAAGTTACTTTTAATTATGTCAGTAAAGGTATAGACCAGTTTTGGAAACGCCCCCCTCTCAACAAATGAAATGGTACCTTTGATTACCAATCATGTGAAAGAATATGTTTTGACTAATACCTGATGATACAAATTTTGATACTAATTGATATATTTGGTAAATTATATCTACCCGGAGTGGATAGATATTGCGCATGTGTTGCATAGTCCCATATACATCTTTCTGTGTACAGTGCTTGTAACTTTACCATGACTGGGTCAAATTTCTCATCATTTTGATGATCCAGAACCTTTCAGTACACACCAATACTTACCGTATATGCTAGATGATCAACCTTTTGTGATCGATTCCACAACGTTTCCAAAAAAGTTTGTTTGTTTTTAAACACCTAGTGCAAATGATAGATGTATTTTAATTTTAGTCTAATGCAATACATATAGTACAGGTGACCTTGCCTAAGTCGAACTTGGATAAGTCAAAAATTGCTATGGTTGAACATCTACACGTTGCCCATCCTGTTTTGTCCCATTATTTTATAACCCTCCTAAATCAAAATTTGTCTAAGTCAAAGCTATTTTATGGGTCCCAAAAGATTTCAGTTAGGCCATTAATTTTTGTTTACATGTTTAGCGTCCCAATGCAATCGCATGACCAAAACTGGTCTTTACCTTTAAAGGTACTATGTCCCATTTGCAGGCAAACAAAATGAGAAGGTTACATTCCAACGGCATTTGAAAGATAATACTAATTTAGAACTTCCTAAAAAAAGGGGGGCTTGAAAATGTCTTTAAGTTGGAAAATAACGACTATTAGTTGTCGAATCGACTTAAGAACTATAGAGCCAGTAAGTAATGGTCTTATTTTCAGACCATTGTACCGAATGGTCGTACATTTTATGCTGCGCAAAGATTCAATCAGTTTAATTTTGGCTATTACAAGCAGAAGTGGGATATTGATGTTGACAAATGCTCATATACCCTTTACAGAGCTGCCAACTAGTACGGATTTTCCGTAATTGGTACGGAAATTAACGACCATTACGGAATGTTGTCTCAAATTACGGATTTTAAAAAAAAAAAAAAAAAAAAAAGATTTTTTTTTTTTTTTTTTTTTTTTTTTTAATGAATTAAATATGATTTATCGTAGCGAGTGCTGTGAATAGGAGCCATTTTTCATGATAAACTGTGTTGTGATGACCTGAAATTCAATACTTAACATCTTTGTGTGAGTAAAATCACCAAAAATTTCAGATAATCATGCGTCCGCGCAGTGTTGGCGTGTCGTTTTTTTAGATTCATAGCGCCGCATAAGAAATTACTGATTTATACCCCAAATTACTGATTTTGAGCCTTGTGATTACTGATTTTCTGTTCTGGAGGTTGGCAGCTCTGCCTTTACAGCTCATTTTATGTACATGTATGTTATTACCAAAGAAGAAAAAAGCCAGTGAGTCACTCAATAGTGTCTGACAGTGAAGCTAGTCTAGGAAGTAAATGGGTTCTTTGCATAATTTGAATATTAGGACACTGCTAATGTTTAAATTTCACAGATAGGACATACATGACATATTTATAATTCCTGCAAAGTTCTACAGAATTTGATGTTGGCTGCAAAAGGGACATAGTATCTTTAAGCATTGGATGAGGGCTCACTATTTGTATTTATTTGTGTAATATATTCATATTGGTATTTTATGAAATGCAATTGTTTTTTTCTTGTCTTTTTTTCTTTCAGGTTATTGACTGTTTTCAGAGTTGCAGAGAGTTGCAGAGAGTTGCAGAGAGTAAGTTGATCTGCTTAAGAAGGCTGAAGTCAAGTAGTTTTTAAATTAAAGCTACAATGGAATGAAACAGATCTGCATAATTGGGAACATAATTGAACGCGGAATAGGAAAGCTATGGCTTAATGAAATTTTTGTATAACATTTTTGACACTTCCGTAGGTATGTAACATAATTTTGTGGACAATTCTCAATACTCTTCCATTGGGTGTTGCCAAAATTTGAAGAGAATCCATAGTGAATTATGTAAGGAGTTGATAAAGAAGATTTTTTTTTTTTTATTGAACACCTAGTGCAAACGTATAGATGTATTTTGATTTTAGTCCAATGCAAAACATATAGTACAGGTGACCTTGCCTAAGTTGAACTTGGATAAGTCAAAAATTGCTATGGTTGAACGTCTACACGTAGCCCATCCTGTTTTGTCCCATTATTTTATAACCCTCCTAAATCAAAATTTGTCTAAGTCAAAGCTATTTTATGGGTCCCAAAAGATTTGAGTTAGGCCATTAATTTTTGTTTACATGTTTAGCGTCCCAATGCAATCGCATGACCCAAACTGGTCTTTACCTTTAAAGGTACTATGTCCCATTTGCAGGCCAACAAAATGAGAAGGTTACATTCCAATGGCATTTGAAAGATAATACTAATTTAGAACTACCCTAAAAAAGGGGGGCTTGAAAATGTCTTTAAGTTGGAAAATAACGACTATTAGTTGTCGAATCGACTTAAGAACTATAGAGCCAGTAAGTAATGGTCTTATTTTCAGACCATTGTACCGAAGGGTCGTACATTTTATGCTGCGCAAAGATTCAATCGGTTTAATTTTGGCCATTACAAGCAGAAGTGGGATATTGATGTTGACAAATGCTCATATACCCTTTACAGCTCATTTTATGTACATGTATGTTATTACCAAAGAAGAAAAAAGCCAGTGAGTCACTCAATAGTGTCTGACAGTGAAGCTAGTCTAGCAAGTAAATGGGTTCTTTGCATAATTTGAATATTAGGACACTGCTAATGTTTAAATTTCACAGATAGGACATACATGACATATTCATAATTCCTGCAAAGTTCTACAGAATTTGATGTTGGCTGCAAAAGGGACATAGTATCTTTAAGCATTGGATGAGGGCTCACTATTTGTATTTATTTGTGTAATATATTCATATTGGTATTTTATGAAATGCAATTGTTTTTTTCTTTTCTTTTTTTCTTTCAGGTTATTGACTGTTTTCAGAGTTGCAGAGAGTTGCAGAGAGTTGCAGAGAGTAAGTTGATCTGCTTAAGAAGGCTGAAGTCAAGTAGTTTTTAAATTAAAGCTACAATGGAATGAAACAGATCTGCATAATTGGGAACATAATTGAACGCGGAATAGGAAAGCTATGGCTTAATGAAATTTCTGTATAACATTTTTGACACTTCCGTAGGTATGTAACATAATTTTGTGGACAATTCTCAATACTCTTCCATTGGGTGTTGCCAAAATTTGAAGAGAATCCATAGTGAATTATGTAAGGAGTTGATAAAGAAGATTTTTTTTTTTTTTATTGAACACCTAGTGCAAACGTATAGATGTATTTTGATTTTAGTCCAATGCAAAACATATAGTACAGGTGACCTTGCCTAAGTTGAACTTGGATAAGTCAAAAATTGCTATGGTTGAACGTCTACACGTAGCCCATCCTGTTTTGTCCCATTATTTTATAACCCTCCTAAATCAAAATTTGTCTAAGTCAAAGCTATTTTATGGGTCCCAAAAGATTTGAGTTAGGCCATTAATTTTTGTTTACATGTTTAGCGTCCCAATGCAATCGCATGACCCAAACTGGTCTTTACCTTTAAAGGTACTATGTCCCATTTGCAGGCCAACAAAATGAGAAGGTTACATTCCAATGGCATTTGAAAGATAATACTAATTTAGAACTACCCTAAAAAAGGGGGGCTTGAAAATGTCTTTAAGTTGGAAAATAACGACTATTAGTTGTCGAATCGACTTAAGAACTATAGAGCCAGTAAGTAATGGTCTTATTTTCAGACCATTGTACCGAAGGGTCGTACATTTTATGCTGCGCAAAGATTCAATCGGTTTAATTTTGGCCATTACAAGCAGAAGTGGGATATTGATGTTGACAAATGCTCATATACCCTTTACAGCTCATTTTATGTACATGTATGTTATTACCAAAGAAGAAAAAAGCCAGTGAGTCACTCAATAGTGTCTGACAGTGAAGCTAGTCTAGCAAGTAAATGGGTTCTTTGCATAATTTGAATATTAGGACACTGCTAATGTTTAAATTTCACAGATAGGACATACATGACATATTCATAATTCCTGCAAAGTTCTACAGAATTTGATGTTGGCTGCAAAAGGGACATAGTATCTTTAAGCATTGGATGAGGGCTCACTATTTGTATTTATTTGTGTAATATATTCATATTGGTATTTTATGAAATGCAATTGTTTTTTTCTTTTCTTTTTTTCTTTCAGGTTATTGACTGTTTTCAGAGTTGCAGAGAGTTGCAGAGAGTTGCAGAGAGTAAGTTGATCTGCTTAAGAAGGCTGAAGTCAAGTAGTTTTTAAATTAAAGCTACAATGGAATGAAACAGATCTGCATAATTGGGAACATATTGAACGCGGAATAGGAAAGCTATGGCTTAATGAAATTTCTATATAACATTTTTGACACTTCCGTAGGTATGTAACATAATTTTGTGGACAATTCTCAATACTCTTCCATTGGGTGTTGCTAAAATTTGAAGAGAATCCATAGTGAATTATGTAAGGAGTTGATAAAGAAGAAAAAGTTTTTTTTATTGAACACCTAGTGCAAACGTATAGATGTATTTTGATTTTAGTCCAATGCAAAACATATAGTACAGGTGACCTTGCCTAAGTCGAACTTGGATAAGTCAAAAATTGCTATGGTTGAACGTCTACACGTAGCCCATCCTGTTTTGTCCCATTATTTTATAACCCTCCTAAATCAAAATTTGTCTAAGTCAAAGCTATTTTATGGGTCCAAAAAGATTTGAGTTAGGCCATTATTTTTTTTTTACATGTTTAGCATCCCAATGCAATCGCATGACCAAAACTGGTCTTTACCTTTAAAGGTACTATGTCCCATTTGCAGGCCAACAAAATGAGAAGGTTACATTCCAACAGCAATTGAAAGATAATACTAATTTAGAACTTCCCTAAAAAAAGAGGGGCTTGAAAATGTCTTTAAGTTGGAAAATAACGACTATTAGTAGTCGAATCGACTTAAGAACTATAGAGCCAGTAAGTAATGGTCTTATTTTCAGACCATTGTACAATGGTCGTACATTTTATGCTGCGCAAAGATTCAATCAGTTTAATTTTGGCCATTACAAGCAAAAGTGGGATATTGATGTTGACAAATGCTCATATACCCTTTACAGCTCATTGTATGTACATGTATATTATTACCAAAGAAGAAAAAAGCCAGTGAGTCACTCAATAGTGTCTGACAGTGAAGCTAGTCTAGCAAGTAAATGGGTTTCTTTGCATAATTTGCATATTAGGACACTGCTAATGTTTAAATTTCACAGATAGGACATACATGACATATTCATAATTCCTGCAAAGTTCTACAGCATTTGATGTTGGCTGCAAAAGGGACATAGTATCTTTTAGCATTGGATGAGGGCTCACTATTTGTATTTATTTGTGTAATATATTCATATTGGTATTTTATGAAATGCAATTGTTTTTTATGCCTCCGCCACCGAAGGTGGTGCCGGAGGCATCATGTTTTCGGGTTGTCCGTCCGTACATCCGTCCGTCCGTCCGTCCGTACGTCCGTCCCGTTTGACCGTTATCACAATATCTCAAGAACCATTTAAGATTTAAACTTAAGACTCGGGAATAGTATTTATCACCATAGGAAGACGATCTGATTAGATTTTGGAGTACCTAGGTCAAAGGTCACAGGTCACAGAGGTCAACTTATGAAATTCCTTGTATTGAGTTTGTTAGCGCGATATCTCAAGAACCATTTGAGATTTAAACTTCAAACTTAAGGATAGTATGTATCACCATAGGAAGACGATCTGATTAGATTTTGGAGCACGTATGTCAAAGGTCAAGGGTCACAGAGGTCAACTTATGAAATTCCATACATTGAGATTGTTATCATGATATCTCAAGAACCACTGGAGATTTAAACTTCAAACTTAGTGATAGTGTGTATCACTATAGGAAAACAATCTGATTAGATTTTGGAGCACGTATGTCAAAGGTCAAGGGTCACAGAGGTCAACTTATGAAATTCCATACATTGAGATTGTTATCATGATATCTCAAGAACCACTGGAGATGTAAAAACTTCAAACTTAAGGATAGTATGTATCACCATAGGAAGACGATCTGATTAGATTTTGGAGCACGTAGGTCAAAGGTCACAGGTTCACAGAGGTCAACTTATGAAATTCCATACATTGAGATTGTTATCATAATATCTCAAGAACCACTGGAGATTTAAACTTTAAACTTAATGATAGTGTGTATCACCATAGGAAGACAATCTGATTAGATTTTGGAGCACGTAGGTCAAAGGTCAAAGGCCACAGCGCACATTATGAATGCAAAAACAGCTTGTGATCGCGTTATCTCAAGAACCGATTGATGGATTCATGCCAAAATTAGGTCATGTTTGTTACTTTCAGAGCCAATGAACTGAGTAGATTCTTGGTTCATAAGGTCAAAGGTCAAAGGTCATGGGCCCATTATGTATGCAAAAATAGCTTGTGAACGCATTCTCATTAGAACTGACAGATGGATTACTATTTAACTCAGAACATCTTGCAGAGCCAATGAACTGCGTAGATTTTATGGTCATGACGTCAAAGATCAAGGGTCATATATGTATATGAGAAATTGCTTGTAATCACAATATTCTGAGAACCTGTCAATGGATTACCATTGAACGTGAATTCATTTTTTTTTTCTGTTTTGGTTTGTAAAATTGCTCTATAACGGAGGCATCATTTTCGACTGCGCGCAGTCGAATTCCATCTAGTTTCTTTTCTTTTTTTCTTTCAGGTTATTGACTGTTTTTAAGAGTTGCAGAGAGTTGCAGAGAGTTGCAGAGAGTAAGTTGATCTGCTTAAGAAGGCTGAAGTCAAGTAGTTTTTAAATTAAAGCTACAATGGAATGAAACAGATCTGCATAATTGGGAACATAATTGAACGCGGAATAGGAAAGCTATGGCTTAATGAAATTTCTATATAACATTTTTGACACTTCCGTAGGTATGTAACATAATTTTGTGGACAATTCTCAATACTCTTCCATTGGGTGTTGCCAAAATTTGAAGAGAATCCATAGTGAATTATGTAAGGAGTTGATAAAGAAGAAAAAGTTTTTTTTATTGAACACCTAGTGCAAACGTATAGATGTATTTTGATTTTAGTCCAATGCAAAACATATAGTACAGGTGACCTTGCCTAAGTCGAACTTGGATAAGTCAAAAATTGCTATGGTTGAACGTCTACACGTAGCCCATCCTGTTTTGTCCCATTATTTTATAACCCTCCTAAATCAAAATTTGTCTAAGTCAAAGCTATTTTATGGGTCCCAAAAGATTTGAGTTAGGCCATTAATTTTTTTTTACATGTTTAGCGTCCCAATGCAATCGCATGACCCAAACTGGTCTTTACCTTTAAAGGTACTATGTCCCATTTGCAGGCCAACAAAATGAGAAGGTTACATTCCAACGGCATTTGAAAGATAATACTAATTTAGAACTTCCCTAAAAAAAGGGGGGCTTGAAAATGTCTTTAAGTTGGAAAATAACGACTATTAGTTGTCGAATCGACTTAAGAACTATAGAGCCAGTAAGTAATGGTCTTATTTTCAGACCATTGTACCGAATGGTCGTACATTTTATGCTGCGCAAAGATTCAATCAGTTTAATTTTGGCCATTACAAGCAGAAGTAGGATATTGATGTTGACAAATGCTCATATACCCTTTACAGCTCATTTTATGTACATGTATGTTATTACCAAAGAAGAAAAAAGCCAGTGAGTCACTCAGCATTTTCATGTGACATGTATGGGATTCCCTTATGTTATGATGACAGATTGAGTGACCTGACATTGATCAGATTCATGTCATGTCGTAATTCGAATTGTTACATGTCGTAATTAATTCATGACATGTACCAAATTGAATTACGACATGACGTAATTCTGTGTTTTTGACGGTCTCAGTCATGCTTCCATATGTCTGCGCATATGTTAAATCTACGTGATTGAAATTAAAGAAGACAAGCAATGACCAAAATCTTCCCAACTGCAACACAAAGACAAATATATATTAAAAATCTGTGTCAAAATGATGAAATAATGTTAAATTTCAGGTATTTCATGTACGGTAGATCTAGAGCAGTAGAGGCCTATAAAATTGCAGTCTTTCTCAACAAAACTCCCTGTAAAGTTGAGAAGTATGTAGAAAAGGCATTGACTGGTATCCCTGTTATGAGAACAGGGTTTTAAATTGTTTAAAATGGCTTTGAGCTTTACAATCTTTTTTCTTTTTCTCCCTGTTCAAGCAATAGTGATGACAGTAGGAAGCTTTTGATGCACTTTGTAGGAAAACCAGAATTGCAGGGTGTTGTAAAATGGAAGGGGGGGGGGGTGGAGGTAGGGGTCTCAACATGTAAATGAGCATGTTATTTTATAGGAATCATGTATAGTGTCCCAAAATAACGAATTTATGTACATTTTGTGGATAAAAATGATTAATATCTGTATATATATATATATATGTATTGTAGCATAATCTTACCTCACAAACGTTAAAATTTTTGCCTTCTGAAAGATGGATGATGCTCCTTTTCATTTTAACAAACCTTTTAATATTTACTCCCTCTCGTTACAGGTGTCTGGCTGTCACTTATGTGTTTGTGTTTGTCTCCTGGAAATTTGATCTTTTCAGGAAAAGTAATTGTTTTATGTTGACATCTTTTCATTGTATACATTTGAACCAAAGAACCTTCATCTCACCTCTTTTCCTAATCTCAGAAGAGATCCTGCTCTCAGAAGAGAGTGTCCCACACTCAAGAAGGGTGTGCGTCTTTATCCATTTCATCACATTTCACCCACGGGAGACCGTGGTAGAGTTGTATAAAGAATCCACAGAAGAAATAACTGAAAAAGAAAAGAAATTACTGAAAAAGAAAAGAAATTACTGAAAAAGAAAACAGGAACCAGGTGAGACTCCTGGATATATAATCAATAACAGGAACCAGGTGAAACTCCTGGATATATAATCAATAACAGGAAGCAGGTGAAACTCCTGGATATATAAGCAATAACAGGAACCAGGTGAGACTCCTGGATAAATAAGCAATAACAGGAACCAGGTGAGACTCGTGGATAAATAAGCAATAACAGGGACAGTGTGTTAGAAAAACAAACAGGCTTGATAGGAATAAATACAATTTATCAAATTACAGTTTTGAGAAATAAAAGGCAAGTTTGCAAAAAGTGGGAAACAAACTTGGGATATTTTCAGTTGTAGGGATACAATAAAGTGTGTTTGCTTACAAAGAACTTTGGGTGAGCGTATTGGAAATTCATTAACCAGTGATAAGATTAATTAATCAGAAGAAAAGCAGGATATTTGATCGTTTACAGATTTTTTTCAAAAGGAAGTAAGCGTGGTAAAATTGAAAAAGGAGTGGGGAAAATTGAAGAAAGAAAAGAAGGTTTAGAAATACAAGTGAACTAGAGTAGTTGGATAGAAGATATTTGATTACAGAGGTTTTTAAGTTAAAAGAAAAAGCAGTGAGTTTGAAAAATTACAAAGAGAGTGAGTAAAATTGAAGTCAAGAGAACAAGTAATTTTGAGTAGTTTGAAAGAGCATATTTTATTACAGAGAGGTTTTTTTAAAGAAAGGAGTAAGCTTTAAATTACAAAGAGTGAGGACGATTGAAGAGAGTAAGGTTCAAAAGTTTATAGAGTTAGAAAAAAAAAAGGAAGTGACTGATAAATTATACATACTGAAGTCAAGTGTGGAGAATTGAAGAGAATTAAGTGCAGAGATACAAGTGGGCTTGAGTAGTTGCAGAGAGGGTATTTGATCATTCACAGATTTTGTTTAAAAAATCCCTGATAAATTACAAAAAGATTGAGGAAAATTGAAGTAAGAGGAAACGTAAATACAAGTGAGCTTAGGTGGTTGGAAAGAAAATATTTGATTAGAGAGTTTTTAGAATAAAAAGACCGGAACTTGGTAAATTACATATTCGTGAGGAAAATTAAAGCCAGAGAACAAGATTGAGAAATAAAGTGGGCTTAAGAACTTTGATAGAGGATATTTGATGACACTTTTTTTTTTTAATTTAAGAAAGAGGTAAGCTCGATTAATTACAAAAGCGTGAGAAAAGTTGAAGTAAGAGAATAAAGTCCAGAACTTACAGAGTTTAGAGAAAAGGAGGTGTCTTTGATAAGTTGAACATATTAAAAAAAACGAAAAAAAGGGTGAGGAAAATTGAAGAGAATAAGGTTCAGAAATACAAGTGGGCTTGAGAAGTTGCAGAGAAGGTATTTTATCATTTACAGAGTTTTGGAGAAAAGAAGGGAGCGTGATAAATAAAAAGAATAAGGAAATTATTAAAGAGATCAAGGTAGAAAAATACAAGTGGGCTTGAGTGGTTGGAAAGAAAATATTTGATCACAGATTTTCTTTTCTTTTTTTTAAAGTGAGCTTGATAAATAACAAAAGTAGAAAAATTGAGTAAGAGAACAAGGTTTAGGAAAAACATATAAGCTTAAGTAGTTTCATAGAGAGTAGGAAACGTGTTAATATAACTAATATTCAAGTAATTAACTAAAGTTTGTTGATAAAGAAGAGAGTTGAAGGAAATTTTGATAAGATATTCAGTGTTTGTATTAAGTGACTTTCATTACAAGGAAAATAACATTATAATAAACCCTTAAGTGTGAAAAGGGGATAAACAATTTTGCATCGAGAGTGACAGAGTCCACTTGCGAGTCTGCTTCATTGACAAACAGATTTTAAAAATTGTCAGGGAACTAAAAGTTTTTAATAAAGTATTGCACTTTGAAGAGATATATTGCAGAATAGATACAAAGATTCGTACGTGAAATCTTTAAAAGTATTACCTTCTTGTACATCCAAAACACATCAAGGCATTTATTTGAATATTACTAATTAGACTGTAAACTTTTAATATTGTGCATTTTATGCCTATTGCGATAAAGAGATTGAAAATGGCTGCAACTCAATTCAGCTCTATTGTTCATGAGATTCTAAGCATGCTTTCCAGTTACACATCGATGATCAACACAGATGTTGATGAATGTTATTGCATGGATAAGATCAATAAAAGTGACAACTATGTAACATGCGAGTCTTGTACCAACCATTTCCATGTGACATGTGAGGAATACTTGAACAATGACAAACTTGCTGACCAGAGATTGATTTGGATTTGCTCATGCTGTGGTCATAGCAATATTGGCGATCGAATATTTGACAAAGTATGTATTCCATCTCATTATAACAGATATGAGCCTCTCATGTCAGCAGATGATGATGATGACAATGACGATGAGAACATGGAGATCTTCAAACAGACAAGACGAGTAAGGACATCAAAGAAGAGGTATGTTAAAGTAAAAAGGAGCACGCTGTTTGCAGAGCCATGTAGCAGATATGAAAATGGTGTAACAGACAATCTGTCTCATTTCATAGATCAAAACTTGCTCAATGAAGAAGTTGACGATAAGTGGGTGAAAGTGAAATGCAAGAGAGCAAAACTGATGGCAAGAAAAAGAGAAGAAAGATTGCATTCAAATTCAAAAGAAGAAAATGAACAGGACAAAAGGCAGAAAAGATCAATTCATGGTGTATTGTTGGAACCAGGTGTTACCTACATTGGCAAAGCATTCAAGACATTTTATGGGAGTCGTAAGAGAAAAAACACAGTACACAAAAGAGAGTGTAAGGTGAAGCAGAAAATGAAAAATGAAGAAGAAGATGTCAGTGTGCAATCCTATGCAGAAAATCTATTGAGCATTTATGCTTGCAGTGTGCAATCTCTACATTCTATGAAGGTTTACAATGAAGCCTGTGAAGAAATGGAAAGAATGCAAAATCAATCATACGCTGACGTAACTGCTAGTTTGTCTCCATTGTCAAAACCAGATTCTGATCAACGCTCTAACCAAAGAACTTGCAACATTCTGGAAAAGATGCAGGATTTGAGACGATACAGAGTCTACGCAGGAGGTAAAAGAGGAAGAGGTCGAAAAAGGAACATGAAAGGTCAGTCTTCCAAAGCCGGGAAAAAAGGCACTGATGGAAATCACTCTTGTGATAAATCAGAGATTAGATTTGACAAAGATGAAGGAATAGAATTAGCAGTAAAGAATGAGAAGCTGGATACAAAGAAATCTATGAATGCAAGTGACAAAGGACTTGATCCAAATACATGTAAAAATGATGAACACTCAGACCAGCATATTTGCAATATGAAAGACAACAAAGGTTCAGATGGAGTTGTGCAGGACGATTCAAAGAATAATCTGTTGAAATCAAATTTTGATGAAAATAGGGAAATTGAAACAGACGATGATAGTGGCAGTGATGTTCATATACCAGTGAAACGTTCGTGTGCAAGAAAATGTATAGAATCTGATAGTGATACAGACACAAGTCCTGGATGTGATTTATTCGATAGAAGTGTTTTACCAGAACGCAATATGCCTTTCAATGTTTGTGATAGACCAATTGATATGCCCAGAAATGAACCAGTAGACAGTGTCTGTGAATTGGTATTGGAAAATGATGATATGATGAAAAATGATTTTTCATATGTTTCAGATGGTGTACCAGAAGATGCAGTGTTTGACAATGACCTGAAGAATAAAAGTTTTGATACAGTAAAAGATGGTACAGACAATGATACTGGTATGTCATTTAAGGATCATGCTCATTCAAGGAATCCTTTAGAATCTTCTTCAGATTCAAATATCAAAGATGAAGACATTGAAAAGGCAATAGATGCTAATATGTACACATGTACTGATGAAACAGAAACAGAAGTTGAATTTGTAGCAGATCTTGGATTACGTGATAGACCAGATAAAGATTTCAAATTTGTACCCCTCCAGAATAATGACAAACAGAACATTTGTTCAAAACTGAATATCAGATATAAAGGCAAAGGCTGTGATTCAAGGTTAGATAGAAATAGCTCTATTGGAGTTCCTTTACAGAGTAAACAAATTACTGGTGATGGCAATTGTTTCTTTCGTGCAATTTCCTATGTAATTTCTGGAACTGAGCGTAATCATGCAATTCTAAGAAATGCCACTGTGAAACATTTATTGCAAACCAAGGACATGTTTAGTAATACATTGAGGCAAGAATATAGAACAGTCAGAGAATATGTTTTGAAACGTAGAATAAAGGAAGACGGAACGTGGGCTACAGACACTGAAATTAGCGCTTTAGCAAATTTAATCGATACTGATATTTATTCATACAATGACCAAGTACCATGTTGGCAATTGTACTCTGCAAAGAAACCTGGAAGAATCAATATTGTTACATCTGATAAGGGAATTTATATACTGTACACGGGAAATGTTCATTTTAATGTTGTTGAATCTGTAGATTTTGTCAATTTCAATTCATTAGAACAGACAAGAACAACTAAAGAAGATATAACGTCAAAGAGAACTTTGCCATGTCCATCAATTCAGGCTGATGTTAAAGTAAAGCATGTGTTCAAGAAGTGTAGATCACAGTGTCAGATAGAGGAAGAAATTGATGAAGTAGTGGATAAGTCTCCTGAAACATGTCAAAACCATGTTGATCCAAAGGGAAAAAAACGTAGGCTCACGTTGGAAACTGGTACGATAAATCACGATGAGAGAAAAGGTACTGCAAATCTTTTTGACATGACATATGAACAGTGTGCAAGTAATCAGTCTGAATCAGTCGTTCACAACGAACGTAACACCAAGGATGAAACCCTTGAAAGTGATCACAAAGACAAATGCACGAGAGTCGATACACAAATAACGCTTGTTGCCCAAGGGACATTCAATCAAGGTGATACAAGATTTGGTGACTTAAGTGGAAAGCAGTGTGTTACCAATTCACTATCTGCACTGTTGTATAGCAAGGTAAAAAATGCCAATGATTGGAAAAGTACAGATCTAGACAGGATTTTGAATAACGGTAATGAATTATACTGTTACATACGGCGATCCACTTCACTCGACAACCAATACTTATTGATATCTGATCTATTTGAATATTTGGATGCGTACAATGAATTGTTTAACATAGTATGCCGTGAACCAGTCACTGGATTGTTAGATGGAGATGAATTGATATTGGCCCAGTCTCTTTCGATGACATTGAAGCAAGCACTTGAAAAAGAACTCTGTACTGATTCTGATGCATGTTTTGTGACATTTGCTAGAAGTACTTTCATTGTATTATCTGGTCAAGATGGTTTTTTTATATTTGATTCACATTCCAGAAGCAGTCGAGGTTTCCTGATTTGTAACGGACACAGTGTTGTACTTCGTACTCAAAGCTGGCAAGGTGTGTACAAGCATTGCATGAGGTTAGCAAAATCAATGGGATGCCCCCTGCACACCGAATATGAAGTAACTAGTGTATGTGCTAAAGCAACTTCCGGTAAGAATGAAACCTTGAAAGGCTATCCACAGTTACAGGATTTTGTTTGTAATCCAATTCCTTCGTCAAATACGCACAGTGAAAGTCAGTCTGGAAGCTCTGGATGTTCCATACATTGTGAAAGCTTTGATGAAGTTCAAATATTGGATGAGAGTGTTTCCCCTCAAAAGATGATTGATAACCCAAATGTATTTCTCTTCCCTGAAGAAGCAAATGAAACGATCATTCATGATGTACATTATAACGGTCAGGAATTAAAACTGAAGAGTGTGACAATTACCTTAACCAAACTAAAAGAACCACAGCTGAATAATAGTTGTCTTCTGAAAGGAAATGACTCTATAAAAGCAGAATATGAAAATGAACAAAAGGGAGACTCCAAAAATTGTACTAAACAGGGAAATGACTCTGATAAATTGAATTTAGTGAACAAAGTTCAAAATTCCAACTCTATCTTAAGCAGAAAACGAAAGTGGAGTTACCTCGAAAGTGATGCGAAATTTGATGTTGACCTTGGCAAGGAAATTCGAAAAACCAAATTGGTGAAAATGAATGAGAACGACAGCTTAAGAATGGATGCAAGCGAATGTGCTGATAGTAATGACGAATTAACAATAATTGGAGAAGTTCATTTTAGAAATGTTGACCGTGGAAAGAAAAAACGTAAACACAGACAAAGTTCTGATCAAAAAAAAAAGCGCAGTAGACAGCGAATGAGAGAAAAACGAGCCTTGACCAAAGATAAAATCATTAAGAAAAAGGAAAAGTGTATTCACAATGCGCAAATGAAAAAAATTATTAAAAAAAATAAATATCAAAATGATTTAACCTACAAAATAGAAAAAATAAATGAAGTAAAAAAAGGCAAAAAGAAATGTATGAAGAAGATTCAAATTTCAGGAACATACAGCTTAATATTATGAAAACCAAATATCATTTTGATTCACGTTATAAAAAGAAAATTTTGTATGGAAATAAACAAAAATATTTGAGAAATGAAGGATTCAAAGAAAATGTTAAAACAGCAATGAGGATTAAAATGAAAAATAGATATTGGAACGATGAACTATTTAAACGAATGCATAAAAGCAAATTAAGAAGTAAATATTTGAACAACGAACATTTTAAGAAAAAACAACAAGATATCATGAAAAAACGAATAAAGGAATTATATCGTAATGATGAAAATTTTAAGAAAAAACAACAAGATATCATGAAAAAACGAATAAAGGAATTATATCGCAATAATGAAAATTTTAAGAAAAAACAACAAGATATCATGAAAAAACGAATAAAGGAATTATATCGCAATGATGAAAATTTTAAGAAAAAAAAACAAGATATCATGAAAAAACGAATAAAGGAATTATATCGCAACGATGAAAATTTTAAGAAAAAACAACAAGATATCATGAAAAAACGAATAAAGGAATTATATCGCAACAATGAAAATTTTAAGAAAAAACAACAAGATATCATGAAAAAACGAATAAAGGAATTATATCGCAACGATGAAAATTTTAAGGAAAAACAACAAGATATCATGAAAAAACAAATGAAGAAATTATATCGCAACGATCAAAAATTTAAACATACAAAAAAGGCAAATATGAAAACATTGTCCAAAATTAGATATAAAAGCAAAGAATTTAAGGAAAAGAAATTGATGAGCTTAAAAATGAAATATAAAAGAATTGAAAAATATAGGCAAAATGTAATAAAACAAAATCAAAAAAGGTCTGTACTTCGAACAGTAAAATTGTCCGAGTTTGATATTGTACTTGAAGAATTTAGAAAGATAATTTCTCATGGCCCAGAATATGTGTGCTGTGTATGCTTAAAACTTCTCTTTGAGAACCAAGTATTGAAATGTAAAAAGAGTAATTATAAAATTCAGACGTGCATAAGTGAAGAATATTTGCATGTTTGCAATTCAGAATGCCGGTCAAAATGTTTAATAGGCCAGTCAGCCAGATCGTCACTATGGATATGCTTCACCTGTCATAGAAAATTGCAAGCTGGAAAAGTACCTGCAGAAGCAAATATGAACAATTTACAACTACATGAAGTTCCAAAAGAACTTGCCAATCTGAACAATTTAGAACAGCATTTGATTGCATTGAATATCCCTTTCATGAAGTTAATGGCCTTGCCTAAAGGTGGTCAAAATGGAGTCCATGGCCCAGTCGTGTGCGTGCCTTCAAACACTTATGAAACAGTAGATATGTTGCCAAGACCACAGACTGAAGATCAATTGATCCGTGTTAAACTCAAACGAAAATTGTCGTACAAAAGCTATTATGAGTACAAATTTGTAGATAAATCTAACTTGCTTAATGCTCTGCAGTATTTAAAAGCAAATAATAAGTGGTATTTTGATGTTACAGTAAATGATAAATGGGAAAACTCACTTGAACGAAATGAAAAAGATAATGAAAAGGAAGAAGCAGTGGAAATCGGTGGTAAAGCTCGTTTAGCAAAATATTGGAAGGAAATGGAAGAACAAATCGATTACATTTTGTCCAAAGACAAAAATGCTAATGAAAACATGCAGGGCAGCAGTAAACTACAACAAAAAATAGATGACAACAACACTGAAGACGATATGGAAGAACGCTTACGCGGTATTCAGTTAGACTCGTGTCTCCAGCCAGTAGATATTGGACAGGAAATATTAGATCAGTATTTTGAAGACATAATATGTTGTGCTCCTTGTGAAGGAAGAAGCCCTGTATCAATTCTACAAGATGAAAGCAATGAGGCCAAATGTTTCCCAGTATTATTTCCTAAAGGTCAACCAACATTCCATGATAGAAGAGATGAAAAAATAACATTGGGACGTTATCTGCACAACCGATTGATGCACGTGGACAACAGATTTGCTCAGAATACAGATTACATCTTTTATGCACAATATATTTATGAAATTCAACAGGTTATATCACAAGTTTCTATCGCATTAAGGCAAAGTCCAAACAAAAAAGATGATTCGTCTTCAATAACTGCCTCAGATTTGAAAGATGCAGAGAAAGTTAAAAAAATACTAAAATCAGACAAGGGCTATAAATTTTTAAAGCAAATTCGTGGAACACCTCCATTCTGGCAAAAGACACAAAAAGATGTTCTCGCAATGGTAAGACAGCTTGGAAAGCCCACATGGTTTGCTTCTTTTTCATCTGCCGATATGAGATGGCCAGAATTAATGAATACATTGCTTAGACAAAAAGGAGACACCAGGGAATCAAGTGAATTAGACTATACAGAAAAATGTAATCTTTTAAGATCAAATCCAGTAACAGTTGCCAGAATGTTTGATAAAAGATTTCACACTTTTATGAAGAAAGTTATTTTATCTCCCGCTGCACCGATTGGTAAAGTAGTTGATTCATTTTGGAGAGTAGAGTATCAAGCTCGTGGTTCCCCTCACATTCATGCCTTGTTCTGGGTTCAAAATGCTCCACAGTTGGGTATCGATAATGATGATGATGTCGTACAATTCGTAGATAAATACATTTGTTGCCAGAAACCAGATGAAAAGGAAGATCAAGAACTACATGAAATAGTAAGCAAGGTCCAACAACACAGTAAGAAACATTCTAAATCTTGCACAAAAACAGGGAAGGCGTGTAGATTTAATTTTCCGAGACCACCATCTGGAAAAACATTCATTGTAACACCCGTTGAAGAGATTCCAGCTAAAGATTGTGGGAAAGTGCAAAATAAGGAAAATGACAATGATCAAGTTAAAGCTTCTGAAAAGACTAAAGATGATGCAGAGAAATTGTTGAATTCAGTTAAAGATGCATTATCCAATGGAATCGAGTACAACAGTGTAAACCATCTCTTTGAAAAGCTTGGCATTACACAAAATCAATTTGAGAATGCACATAATGAATTAGCATCACAACAAAGTATAATCATCAAAAGAGAAATACAAGATGTATGGGTAAATCAGTTTAATCCAAGTCTACTAAGAAGCTGGAATGCCAACATGGATTTGCAGTTCGTAACAAATGTATTTGCATGCGTGGCTTATATTGTATCCTACATGTCAAAAGCTGAACGAGAAATCGGATTGCTATTGAGTCATACACTATCAGAAATGAAAGAGGGAAATGATAACGCAAAGGAAAGCATGAAAAAACTTGGCCAGGTGTACATGCAAAATCGTGAAGTGTCTGCTCAAGAAAGCGTCTATCGTGTTTGCAGTCTCAGATTGAAAGAATGTTCTAGGAAAGTGGAATTTATTCCTGTTGGACCCAACCCTGTCAGAATGAGTTTACCATTAAGCGTTATAAAAAGCAGACCAGATAACGATAATGATGATGATGAGAATGTTTGGATGCCTAGCAAGCTTGACAGATACAAAGCTCGACCTAGAAACACAGAATTCAGTGATATGTGTCTTGCAACGTTTTGTTCTCAGTACAGAATCTTAACTGCATCCCAAACGCCAAGTACAAGAAGTAAAAATGTCTTTAAATTAGATAACGATCTGGGGTATATTCAGAAGCGTACTCGTACGGAAGATGCAGTTGTAAGGTATCCCCGATTTTCACCCATCATCTCACCAGAAAAATATTATTTGAGCATTTTGCAACTCTTTCTGCCATATTTTGAAGATGGACAATTAAAGCCCCCAACATTTGAAACACATGAAGAGTTCTACGAGACAGGTTCTGTGAAAATATGTGGACGTGAATTGGAGAAAGTCTGGTCAATTGTCTGTACTAACCGAAAGAAGTTTGAAATGAATGCCGATGCAATTGATTATGCACAGGAGCATCTTGACAAATTTGGTCCATACGAAGATGCATGGGGTCTTTTATGTCCGGAAAAGGAAGTAGAGCGACTTGAACATCCCAAAGAAAATGTAGATGTCGAAGATTGTGATGGAGATCTTGATATCCCTGATTTAAAGAATGAAGCGAAAAAAGATGACTATAGCATCGAACTACGTTCTGTAAAAATTTCCAAACAAGATGGACATTCTTTGATGAGGTCTTTGAATGAGAAGCAACAGAGTGTTTTTTACAAAATACGACAGTGGTGTTTAGATAGAGTAAATGGAAAATCGGTCGAACCGTTTCATATGTTTCTAACTGGAGGTGCTGGCACTGGAAAGAGTCATTTGATCAAATGTCTTTACTATGAAGCAACACGTATACTAGCCCGAATGTTGCCACATCCTGATGATGTCTCAGTATTGAAAATGGCTCCAACCGGAGTAGCTGCATACAATATCAATGGCCATACTATACATAGTATTCTTTCTATTCCAATCAATGCACAAGTACTGTATCAACCGCTGAGTGATGAGAAAATAAGTGTCCTTCGAAATAAGCTGGCTGAATTGCAAATTTTAATCATAGATGAAGTATCAATGGTAGATCAAAAGTTAATGTCTTACATTCACGGCCGCCTACGACAAATAAAACAATCACGCGATCAAACTGCTTTTGCTGGTGTTTCAGTTATTGCTGTGGGAGACATGTATCAGTTACCTCCAGTCTTAGGAACTCCTTTATATAAAGACACACTCAATGGTGCATTGTGGAATGCTAATTTCAAGAAAGTAGAACTTGAAGACATTATGAGACAAAAAGACGATACCCAATTCGCTCTTCTCTTAAATAGATTACGTGTAAAACAAGGGGAAGAGATTCTCTGTGATGAAGACCTAGCAATGCTCAAGTCCTGTGAGACTGGTGAAGAATGTGAAAATGCTCTGCATATCTATGCATGTAACAAGGAAGTAGATGCTTGGAACAAGAAATTATTGCATACAAAATGTGGAGATGTGATATGCGTAAAAGCACAAGACATGGACAAAGATGTTAAAAAGGGAAATCAAATACGGGAAAAACCTTATACAAAGATGAAAACCCAGTTGCCTTCTTATCTGTGGATTGCAGTTAATGCTAGAGTGATGTTGCTCAAGAACATTGATGTTAGTAAAGGCCTGACAAATGGATGTTTTGGAAATGTAACAGAAATAATAACGGATCATACAAATTTGAATCCAGTTTGCATCAAAGTTAATTTTGAGAAGGCCGATGTGGGTATTCATTCAATCGAAATGTCTCAAGAATCCATTGGTAAGAAATATGTGAGAAAACAATTTCCACTTAAGCTTGCTTATGCTTGCACAATTCATAAAGTACAAGGTTCAACATTAGACAAAGCTGTTGTATCATTAAAAAGTGTATTTCAATCTGGACAGGCATATGTTGGGCTTAGTCGCGTTACTTCGTTATCTGGACTTGTGATAGAACATTTCGATCCTAAACGTATATATTGTAATCCAGAAATTAAAGAACGCATTGAGATTATGAAGCCGTTTATCAAGAATGAAACTTCGGAAGATATTCACGATTATAACTTTTCTTTGGTAATGCAAAATGTACAAGGATTAAAACAGCATTTTAACGATTTCAAATCCCAGTGCCAATTTGTGAATGTAGATTTTATTTGCTTGACCGAAACATGGATTAATGATAATGATCTCTGTGACGTTGTTTTAGATAACTTTCGATTTTATCATCAGCCACGACATCTTTCATACTGTAATTCTGGAGTTGGAAATGTACTCAAAGAACAATCGCATGGAGGTGTTGGAATGTATATCAAGAATACATATTCAAGTAG
The DNA here is from genome assembly GCF_000002235.5 of Strongylocentrotus purpuratus. Lineage (NCBI taxonomy): Eukaryota > Metazoa > Echinodermata > Echinoidea > Camarodonta > Strongylocentrotidae > Strongylocentrotus > Strongylocentrotus purpuratus. Next base: position 74,312 of record NW_022145456.1, read on the forward strand.
ATTAGACATATCTGTCGACAACTTAGAGTTTATCGCAATTCTTGTCACCAAACCAGTTTCTGTTGTGATTTCAGTTGTTTATCGACCTCCATCATATAGTATCAAATCATTCTGTGAATCATTAGACAATTTGCTAAATGCATTACACAAAAGAAGCATTAGGTGTATTGTGATGGGAGATTTTAATGAGGATTTGTTTAAAGGTTCTTCACAGGTAAACAAGCTGATGTGTAATAAAGGTTACAAACAGCATGTTGTAAATGCTACTACTGAGAAGGGAACAATGATAGATCATGTGTACAGCAAAGGACTAGATTTATTGGAAACAGAGGTCATCCCTACATATTATAGTTACCACGAAGCTGTTAAGATTGCTTTTTGATATTTATTGTAAAGGCCAAATAAAAAAATAAAACATGTTTAGCGTCCTGTTTTTTCGAAAAAAAGGAAGGAGGCCCTTTACACCTGGAGTAATTTGGCAATTCTATGACATAACTTTTTGCTTTGAAATGTTACATTGGGGTTGCATAAACAGAATACTTTTTATGTCAAATGCGTTCATTAGTAAGGTTAACACTTTTAAAAAAGAAACATTTAGTACTGTTTATATTCCTAATCTTCAAATGATTTTTTTTATTTCACTTCTTCAGATAACTTCTTCAATAGACTGCAAAGCGCAACGTTGCAAAGCTCACTTCTACAACCCTAGTCACCAATGACAGTGCACCACCATATTCCTTTGCTCACCAGTTGAAACAAACTACCGCCCTCGAGTCAGAAGGCTGTCCTCATCGTCCAACACACAGCGGTAACATCACCCCAGGACTTCAGCCCTCCGGTGATACCTGGTTCAGCGAAGACTAGGCCTTGGGGAGTGTTTACGGCTCTGTCACCAAAACAGCATTGTGGCAGAAGTATGCAACACCAGCATATACATGTAATGTATCGGGACCTTTACAGGGTAAGGAAAGATTGCCAAACTAAAATGTTTGAAAAAGGCTAACTCTACTGTACATAGTTATTTCAAGCTCCTCCTGATAGATGGCTGACCTCGGCCACTACACTATTGATTCCCACAAAATTGGCACACCTGGAGTAAATTGGCAATTCTATGACATATCTTTTTGCTTTGAAAATGTTACATTGGGGTTGCATAGACAGAATACTTTTTAGGTCAAATGCGTTCATTAATAAGGTTAACACTTTTAAAAAAGAAACATTTAGTACTGTTTATATTCCTAATCTTTAAATGATTTTTTTTATTTTACTTCTTCAGTTAACTTCTTCAGATGACTGCAAAGCGCAACATTGCAAAGCTCACTTCTACAACCCTAGTCACCAATGACAGTGCACCACCATATCCTTTTGCTCACCAGTTCAAACAAACTACCGCCCTCGAGTCAGAAGGCTGTCCTCATCGTCCAACACACAGCGGTAACATCACCCCAGGACTTCAGCCCTCCGGTGATACCTGGTTCAGCAAAGACTAGGCCTTTGGGGGGTGTTTACGGCTCTGTCATCCATGGGTGTCGATCCGTAACTGATACCTATTCATCAGGGGGGATGATCTATTCATTCATCCCCCCCTGATGAATAGGTATTACGTAAGTATCGACACCCATGCTGTCATCATAACAGCATTGTGGCAGAAGTATGGAACACCAGCATATACAGGGTAAGGAAAGATTGCCAAACTAAAATGTTTGTAAAAGCCTAACCCTACTGTACTGAGTTTATTTCAAGCTCCTCCTGATAGATGGCTGACCTCGGCCACTACACTGTTGATTCCCACAAAATTGGCACACCTGGAGTAAATTGGCAATTCTATGACATATCTTTTTGCTTTGAAAATGTTACATTGGGGTTGCATAGACAGAATACTTTTTAGGTCAAATGCTTTCATTAATAATGTTAACACTTTTAAAAAAGAAACATTTAGTACTGTTTATATTCCTAATCTTCAAATGATTTTTTTTAAATTCACTTCTTCAGTTAACTTCTTCAGATGACTGCAAAGCGCAACATTGCAAAGCTAACTTCTACAACCCTAGTCACCAATGACAGTGCACATCCCTTTGCTCACCAGTTCAAACAAACTACCGCCCTCGAGTCAGAAGGCTGTCCTCATCGTCCAACACACAGCGGTAACATCACCCCAGGACTTCAGCCCTCCGGTGATACCTGGTTCAGCAAAGACTAGGCCTTTGGGGGGTGTTTACGGCTCTGTCATCATAACAGCATTGTGGCAGAAGTATGGAACACCAGCATATACAGGGTAAGGAAAGATTGCCAAACTAAAATGTTTGTAAAAGCCTAACCCTACTGTACTGAGTTATTTCAAGCTCCTCCGGATAGATGGTTGACCTCGGCCACTACACTGTTAGATTCCCACAAAATTGGCACACCTGGAGTAAATTGGCAATTCTATGACATATCTTTTTGCTTTGAAAATGTTACATTGGGGTTGCATAGACAGATCACTTTTTATGTCAAATGCGTTCATTAATAAGTTTAACACTTTTAAGAAAGAAAAATTCAGTACTGTTCATATTCCTAATCTTCAAATGATTTTTCAAAATTTCACTTCTTCAGATAACTTCTTCAGATGACTGCAAAACGCAACGTTGCAAAGCTCACTTCTACAACCCTAGTCACCAATGACAGTGCACCACCATATCCCTTTGCTCACCAGTTCAAACAAACTACCGCCCTCGAGTCAGAAGGCTGTCCTCATCGTCCAACACACAACGGTAACATCACCCCAGGACTTCAGCCCTCCGGTGATACCTCGTTCAGCAAAGACTAGGCCTTGGGGAGTGTTTACGGCTCTGTCATAACAGCATTGTGGCAGAAGTAGCCTCGATCTCGACCAAGACATTTTGAATGCCACTCTGTATGGCTCGGCATCCTTTTTTTTTCTTTATTCATACTAACGTGTGTTCATGTCCATTTTTCCACCTATGATTCTTACATTTATTTTCTGATACCATGTTTCTGTGTGATTTTAGTCTTATTTTTACTGGTATGACAATGTAAACATATACCTTTGTTCCACACAAGATATTTTGGGATTTTGTGTGCACTTCCATGTAACTACATGTATTTTTATATGATAGTTTTTGTTTCTGATTGTTCAATTCCTTTTACGCTCTCATTCCTTTATAGTTGTATCTTATTTGAGACAGAGGAAGAGAGAGGGTGAATAGTAGAGAGAGAGAGAGAGAGAGAGGGGGGATGCAGAAACAAAGCGCCATTCATGATGTATTTTATTACATTTGTGTTTTAACTTTGCACATACATTGCAAGATTTTGGGGATTTAACACGTTTATTTTTCTGTAAGTTTGTAAATCCTTGTATTCACACAGTATTTTGAGTGATATATTGTAAAGATAGATCTTATGCATGCCACTTGGGAAAAGAAGTTATACATGCATGTCACTCTTCTTATCTTGGCATTACCGTAATTCTTATATTGGTTGATGTTGCTGATATATGAAACAGAATCTGATGGATATCATTGATAACAGTTACTGTTTGTCTTCTTTTTAACATCAGGATAACAGATCTTATTAGTCAGCGAAAGACAATTCACTGTAATTTGTTATATTGTCATATATTACACGATTATGATTTTCAATGGCACATGTTTGTACACTACAATTTTATGTCATTAGAGGTCACATATCCAGTTTGTTTCGTGAATAGTCAATATTGGATTATGATTATAATGTCAGTTTATTTGCAACATTTACCCCATATATAGTGGTACCTTACGATCAACTGTCAATATCTACTGCATTCACTATACATAGCAGTGTCTTGCTTGCTGTAACAAAGAGGTACATAGGGCTGTTAGGGATTATCCATAATGTACATTGTTTTTTAGTTTTATTGTTATTGTGTTTATCTGAACTTATATCTCACTTCCTATGTAGGGGGCCTTTCATATAATCAGTAGGTATCTTGTTTATGTACCTGTTTTATATATGTATTCCATTTCTGTTGAATATATATACATGTTAAAATGCCCTTTTCAGAGATTTGTACAATGCTGCTCTTTTCAGTATGTGCTTTTATTTTGGTATATCAAATTTAATTCGATATGCTGTTTTAAAAAAAAAAAAAATTAAATGTGTTTGAAGATGATAGGTGATTACCATTTGTAATATTGCATTGCAGTTCTTTTTTAGATCGCCAAGGAAATAGCGTGATGTTAAATTTGGTGCAGAATGTCATTTACATGCATGTAGATAGGTCTATGCAATTTAGCTTTGACTTTGGTTTGATAAGCTTAATTGTTTAGTGCTTTGAACATGAATTTAACAATGAATAGACCTGTTTACTAATGTACTTCATTTCATGTTTCTGTCTATAGTACATGGTAGGGGTGAAACAAGAATACAAAGGTTAGAAGGAAAAGTTAAAGAAGATTGGGGAACACTGGAAGACATAATAGAGGGAGAACGAGAGTCGGAGGCGGAAAAGGGAGAGGGTGAGAGAGTATAACAAAAGAGAAGGGCGGAGATAGATCGAGACATCGCAAGAGAGAAAGAGGGAGGCAAGGAAGGAGTGAGACAAAGGAAGGGAGAGGGTGAAGAGTAGAGAGAGAGAGGGGGGGGGATGCAGAAACAAAGCAAGAGAGAGGGGCAGAACAAGAGAGGAGAAGAGGAATATGGCAAGAGAGAGGAGAAAGAGAAAGAGATGCAATCGAGGCACTCTACTAGCATAAATAGATTTGAATATTTACTATATAGAGAAAGGGAGAAGTTATAGACAATCATGATGATGAACATGAAGGTGATGGTAATGATAATGTTAGATGATGATGATAATGATAATGTTAATGATGATGTTGATGATCATCAGACCATCACGATGAAGATGATCATGATGATATTGATGATGATGATCATGGGCGTGATCCTGACATTTGATTGAAAAAAATGAGGGGACATTTAGATAGCATATAGTCTCAGCTACAACATGCTCAAAAATATTTTAAAAAACAAGCGGAAATAACGGCGATATTGTTCTCAAAAGACAGGAATGTAGAATCCAGATTTGAGAAAAAGTCATCTCCCATATAGAAAAAGAGAGAAATTATAACGATATGTACATGTAAACAATAATCATAATGATGATGATGATGATATGATGATCTTGATAGTAATTAATGGTGATGATGTTGATGATCATGATCATGATCAGACCATGATGATGATGATGATGATGATGATGATAATATTGATGATGATCATGAGCGTGATCCTGACATCTGATTAGAAAAATGAGGGGGACAGTTAGATAGCATATAGTCTCAGCTACAACATACTAAAAAATCAACAAAAACCGAGCGGAAATAACGGCGATTATTATTGCTCGCAAAAGACCGGAATTTAGAATCCAGATTTCAGACCATGATGATGATCATCATCATCATTATGATCATGATGATCATAATGATGATCATGAGCGTGATTCTGACATCTGATTGAAAAAATGAGGGGACATCATGATAGCATATAGTCTCAGCTACATAATAGTACTCCAAAATCAACAAAAACCAGGCGGAAATAACGGCGATATATTGCTCGCAAAAGACAGGAACGTAGAATCCAGATTTGAGAAAAAGTCATCTCCCATATAGAAAAAGAGAGAAATTATAACGATATGTACATGTAAACAATGATCATAATGATAATGATGATATGATGATCTTGATAGTAATTAATGGTGATGATGTTGATGATCATGATCATGATCAGACCATGATAATGATGATGATGATATTGATGATGATCATGAGCGTGATCCTGACATCTGATTGAAAAAATGAGGGGACATTTAGATAGCATATAGTCTCAGCTACATATGTACTCCAAAATCAACAAAAACCAGGCGGAAATAACGGCGATATTGCTCGCAAAAGACAGGAATGTAGAATCCAGATTTGAGAAAAAGTCATCTCCCATGGGGATTACAGGCAAAAAGTAATGGATCAAGTGATAATAGGGTAATAATAAAGTAAATATGGTTGTTTATTACATTATTTGCGATTCTATGTGTAGTTATGTGATATTTGCTATGTATATCCATCAGAAACTTGTCTGTACAAAACAGTGAAATACTGCCCTCTCCGGCAGAATAAAGTAAGCTTAGCAACGAGCATAAACTTCTAGCAGTATTCCTTTCCGGGGTATGTATGGACATATAAGATACAACATTTGGCGACGAGGATGGGATTCTCATTCCAGGACATCACTATGATGTTCCCCCTGCCCCTAACATTCACTCCCGACATCCTGCCCCCTCCAGTCGCCCTTCTCGTACCCGGCAACGGCCTCGATATTTGACAGACTATATTATGTCCCATAGAACTATATTTCGGTTCCTCCCTTTTGACAGTACCCATAGTGTTTTGGTTACATGCATGTTTTGGATTGAGTTTGAGTTTATTTTATTTATACACGGTAAAAGCCCGAAACAGTTCGCAGACTGGTTTCAATCAGGGCCGTGTCGATAAAAAACAACATAATCATGACATATAAACAAAAGTAATATAACACTGACAGATTCACAACCATAACACGACAATAATAGGAAATAAGCTAAAAACACTTTACTTAATTAGAACTATATTGGTAGACCCAAAAGATAAACAATTAAATAAGTTACATATATGATCCTCATAATCTGTTTGCATATTTATATATATAAAGTAAAAACAAAAAGAAGTTTAACAAGATTATAAATAAGTTAAAAACATATTATGTATTCATGTTAAATATTAAATAATCAAACTTTAAAACAATAAACAAAAGAAAACACACATAATGTGGAATGTAGAAGTAAAATGAAGTATGAAATAATAATAAATACTTAAGAGCATTATGAATATGGATCAGTTAAATACTACATATATAATTGTTTTGTTTTTGTTAATGCCTTCATCTCAGTAGCTAGTTTGACCCCCCCCCCCCCCAATGGTTGTTTATGCATTTTGTCATTCTGATGTTTGTCTTTACCGGTAATCTTTTCATACTGCTTCGCATCTACCATGTATCAGTTCCACTCCATCACTTGATACGAAATGTTTTTTTCCTAAATCCTTTTTCCAAGCAATTTTCAGTTGTGAGTTCAATAATGCAACAGTCTATTTTTTTATATAGAGATACTGTTCGAATGATGATGATTATTTTGATATGTTTGTCATTATTGTTCATTGAAAAGGGAGAGAGGATAAGGATGGAAAGAGGATTAATATTTCACGAACGAAACAGATATTGTAAACAAACAAACAAAAAATGATATAAATGTACGTACATGTATGTATGTGAAATTACTGTACACTGAAAGTACAAACATGATGTGTTTATTAGTAATGTCGTTCAGAAGCATTATTGTTGTATATTTGTGTGGTACAATGTATTTTTAACTTGGACTGTTCTTTGCATCATTAGTTCCCAAAAGAAAAAGTACAAAAACAGAAATTATTTATTTTGGTTAATAACATTTATTTTATTGTCATGCTGTGCAAGTACACATATATGCACAACTTTGTTGCAAATGATGTTGAAGTGCCAAATGTTGCACAATACTCTAATGTTTCAGTTTGGTGTTTAGCAGACCTCAATAAGGTGTTTTCAAGGTTGTTAGTGTTATGAAAGTTCTATTTGACTTTGTCTAGTATTTTGCAGTTCATGATTTCGACAAGGATTTTGTAATGTCAGGTTTAAGACAGCAGTCCTTTTATTGTTGTGTTTGCATTCAGTTGATCTGAAATATAACTAACCTCGTATAGGATTTTACACAAATACAAGTGCTAACAACTCTCAAAAGAAAATAGCCAAATCACTCATATATATTTTGGTTGTTAGATTTGATTTTAATATCCAAACCGATTCAGTTACATACTATTATGTGCCGATACTGTATGTATTCAACAGGCTTAAAGGTACTATGTCCCTTTTGCAGCCAACCTCAAATGCTGTAGAACTTTGCAGGAATTATGAATATGTCATGTATGTCCTATCTGTGAAATTTAAACGTTAGCAGTGTCCTCATATTCAAATTATGCAAGGAATCCGTTTACTTGTTAGACTTCACTGTCAGACACTATTGAGTGAATGACTGGCTTTTTTTCTTCTTTGGTAATAACATACATGAAAAGTGTTGTAAAGGGTACATGAGCATTTGTCAACATCAATAACCCACTTCTTGTGATGGCCAAGATTAAACTGATTGAATCTTTGCGCAGCATAAAACGTATGACCATTCGGTACGATTGTCTGAAAATCAAGACTATTACTTTTGGGCTCTATAGCCCTAAAGTCGATTTGACAACTAATAGTCGTTATTTTCCCACTTGAAGACATTTTCAAGCCCCACCTTTTTTAGGGAAGTTCTAAATTAGTATTATCTTTCAAATGCAGTTGGAATTTAACTTTTTCATTTTTTTTGGCCTGCAAATGGGACATAGTACCTTTAATGCACCTTCTCCAACATTATAGGAAACTCTATCTCAAAGAAGGGAGAGGTGTAGTAATGTGATATTTGCTATGTATATCCATCAGAAACTTGTCTGTACGAAACAGTGAAATACTGCCCTCTCCGGCAGAATAAAGTAAGCTTAGCAACGAGCATAATGGCGTATACTTCTAGCAGTATTACTTTCGTATTTATGGACATATAATATACGACACTACGTGTTTTAAAATTCAAAGGAGATTGCACAGTGAAAGGTCAAAATGAAAAAAAAGTGAAGAAAAATATTGGTAAAGACGCCCGGTCTCGAACCAGGGGTCTCAAGGTCGGAAGTCAAGTGCGTTACCGATATACCAAAACACTTCCCATAGCGATTACACGTAAACGGAAAATGGAATTCGCAAATTCAACTTTGCAAGTGAAATATGAGCATGATCCCGGCATCTGATCGAAAAATAAAGGCTATACTGGTGATAGCTTATTGTCTCAGCTACAACATACTCAAAGCTCAGCATAAACAAAGATTAAACGACGGAGATATTGCTCGCGAAAGACGAGAATGTGGAATCCAGTTTTGAGAAAAAGTCATATCCCATAGAGAATACACGCAAAATGTGAAAAATTGACATGCCTCCTTTAATCGCAAAAATACGCCATGATGCCTTTGTCAAAATGAAATATCGTGACAACTGCATTTGTAGACAATATTCTCAGGTAGAACATATTAAAATTCGAAAGAAAATTGATCAATATTTACAGAGATACAATCAATTTTCCAAAAATCTGCTGACGTCATAATATGCAAATTAAAATTATGAGTTCGGAGGCCATTATGATGACGTCATGAGTTAATTGAGGGTCAAATGACACATGAAATCATATCTCCAACTCATGCTTTTTCCAACCATGATATAAAAATCGGGGTCAATTGACTATCTGAAGAGCTATTTTGATTTTTAAAATGGGATGTTTTTGATCAAATTTGCATTATATTGCCCATAGCAGCACGCGCGGATTTTGAACTTTGACGCGCGCTCACGGCCTTATGAAAGGTCAAGAGTGACTGAAATTAATGTAAATTGTCATTTACGGTAAGAGGAATCTAAATCATGTAGACAATTTGAATTTGACCTTTTCCGCGCGTTATGAGCGCGCGCAACGCGCGCGGTGACACTTACGGACGGAAAATTTTGAAATGCTTCAAATGACCTGATTCGTACTCTCCTTTAATAGTAAAGTGATTTTGAGCATTTTAAAATTTTGACGCGCGCGTACGTGCGCGTCATGACCTTTATGTGACCTTTGATGACATGACTTGTTGACCCTTGACCTGAAATATATGTGATATGAATATGAATGACCTTTGCTTAGGCATCATGAAGATATGATGGATAACGTGATTTCACAAAATGGCGCCTGGATGACGTCACGATGACCTGATGACCTTGAAAAGGTTACTGTCACGTCTCATGACAATGACCTATGACTGTGTCAAAATTGAAAGAAATTAACACAACCGATCTTGAGTTAACCGATGAACAAAAAACGGGGAGAAATAAAAATAAATAATAAATAAATAAATAAATAAATAAATAAAGAAAGAAAATTCTGACGAAAACAATAGGTGATCTGTCGTTGACAGACCACCTAATAATAATAATAACTAGAAATTTAATTCGTCACGAAGACGAATAAGGTGGTCTGTCTTCAATTCTTATGATCAAGCTCATCTTCAATTGAATTACCCAATAAACTGATGTTAATGTAAAATGATGTATTAAGATATGAATTAATTAATGAAGTACTGATGAACTGATGAACTGATAGATTTAACTTTTGTGAAATGAACTGAATCGATGAGCTTAAAGGATAAACTGATGAACTGAACTAAACTGATGAGCTGAACTGATGAACGAAATATTGAGAAATTATCATGATGAATGCATAATGATCATGATCAAATTTAATGCAAACAAATATCAAAATAACTAGTCCTAATGAACATGACACAAAGTATTATAAAAATGAACTACTTGATCATGATCATGATTGTCATGATGACGATATTGATAATCATGATGGTGATGATACTGGTCATGATGATGATGATAATGGTGATGATGATGACGATGATGATGATGATGACAATGATGATGATTATGATGATCATGATGATGTTGATGGAATGATTATCATCATTAGGACAATGATGATGATCATGAGCGTGATCCTCGAATCTTATTGGAAGAATGTAGGGTGATTTAGATAACATATAGTCTCAGCTACAACATACTCGAAAATCAACATAATCCAAGCAGAAATAATGTCGATATATTGCTCGCAAAAGACAGGAATGTAGAATCCAGATTTTAGAAAAAGTCATGTCCTATAGAGAATACACGCAAAATGTGAAAAATTGACATGCTTCCTTTAATCGCAAAAATACGCCATGATGCTTTTGTCAAAATGAAAAATCGTGGCAACAACATTTGTTGAAAATTGTCTCAGCTAAAACATATCAAAATTTGGAAGAAAATTGATCAACATTTACAGAGATACAATCAATTTTCTAAAAATATGCTGACGAATTTTCGATACACTGCAATCAGTTTGCCTAGGGTGTGATTGTTACGTCACAATGGAGTTCGGGCATAGTGCGCATTTTGTTATACACGTATTGTCATTGTCACCAGCAGCTGGTGCGCGATGAAATGTACAACTGGGTCAATTATTGCTCACTAGTTTCACACGCATTTTGCCGTTGACTTTTCAGATCGAGCCATATTTTTGTCTATACAGTTAATAATGTATTTCGTATAGGCATGTTTTTGCCCATATATGCTATGTATTACAAGAGCTCGCACGCACAGACATTTACCTTAAACTGACGCTCATTTCGTTATTAATGGTCATAAAGAGATAAACATGGTATCAAATTGTTCGGAATAAAATGGGCAATACTATGATAGACAAAAAAGGCGATTCTAGGTTGCGTAAGACCATTACGAACACAAACGTGCGCGCAAATTTATGCGCGCGCAAAGGTGTTCGCACGCAAAATTTTTCGAAATGCTTGAATTGGCCTAAAACGTACTCTAATTTGATCAAAAAGTGATTTTGAGCATTTTTTATTTTTGCGCGCACCGACGCGCGAACGTACGCTTACGCGCGCGTTTATTGACCTTAAGTTGACCGGACGGATATTGACCTTAATCGTTATAAATATGAATGAGAAATGAGTTACGGTTATGAAGATATGATCATGAGTTGTATTTTAGAGTACTTCACAAAATGGCACCTGGATGACGTCACGATATTTTGATGAACTTGAAAATGTTCCTGTCACGTCTTAAGACAATGACCTATGACTGTGTCAAATTTAAAAGAAATTGGACGGTTCAATTTTGAGTAATCGTGCACACAAAAAAGAGGTCACAAATTTATTTTAATTGAATTGTGTTTTTGTACAAATTCAATTAAAATACTAGACTTTAATTCGTCACTTAGACGAATTAGGTGATACGTATGATAGTGGTTTACATAACGAATAATGCATTACACGATATATTATTTTGTAAAATGCTTCTCCCATTCATATGCTTCTCCCATTATGATCTATTCATATGTCAAGATTAAATTGTGTCTCCTTGATCATCATGGATCTAGGGAAGATAGATTGAAACAATATATGACCTTTGAACCTGTGCAGTAACCAGTTACACATTTGACTCTAATTTACATCATGAAGAACACCTTTTGACGATTTTATCTTATTCAAAGAAATGAAAATGTAATTGATAAATGATTATCATCATTATGATAATGATGATCATGATAATCATGATGAAGATCATGATCATGAGCGGGATCCTGACATCTTATTGAAAAAATGAGGGTTGATTTAGATAGCACATAGTCTTAGCTATAGCATACTCAAAAATCAACAAAATCCAAGCAGAAATAACGGCGATATTGCTCGCAAAAGACAGGAATGTAGAATCCAGATTTTAGAAAAAATTATCTCCCACAGGGATTACACGCAAAAAGTAATGGATTAAGTGGAAATAGGGAAACACTAAAGTAAACAGGGTTGTTTATTACATTATTTGCGATTCTACGTGTTTAAATAATCAAAGGAGATGGTACAGTGAAAGGTCAAAAGGAAAAAAAAAGTGGAGAAAAAATTGTTGGAGACACCCGGACTCGAACCCGGGATCTCAAGGTCGGAAGTCAAGTGCGTTACCGATTTACCAAAACATTTCCCATAGCGATTACACGTAAACGAAATGGGAATTCTAAAATCCCATTTTGCAAGTAAAATATGAGCATGATCCCGGCATATGATCGAAAAATGAAGTACACATTGGAGATAGCTCATTGTCTCAGCTACAACATATCCAAAGCTCACCGAAAACAAAGTTAAAAAAACGGAGATGTTGCTCGCGAAAGACGGAAATGTAGAATGCAGTTTTGAGAGATAGTCATGTCCCACAGACAATACACGCAAAATGTGAAAAATTTACATGCCTCCTTTAATCGCAAAAATACGCCATGATACCTTTGTCAAACTGGACAATTATGTACACTGCATTTGTAGAAAATTGTCTCAGCTAGAACATATCAAAATTTGGAAGAAAAAAAAACAATATTTACAGAGATACAATCAATTTTCCAAAAATATGCAAACGTCATAATATGCAAATTTAAATTTCGAGTTCGGAGGCCATTATGATGACATTATGAGTTAATTGAGAGTCAAATGAGACATGAAATCATATTTCCATTTCATAATCTATCCACATATGAAAACATATTGGGAGTTTCTATCTATTCTGAAGAGTTACAATGAATTTTGTATAGGCATTTTTTTGCCCATGTATTGTGGATAAAGATCACGCAAATCCGCGCGTGCTGTCAACTTTGACGGACGCTCATTGCGTTATTAAAAGGTGAACAAATTATCAAAATGCTTGGAAAAATGTACAAAATACGATGACGGAGAAAATACGGCGATTCTATGTTGCAAAATGCTAGTACGCGCGAAAAACGCGCGCGCATGCGCGTGAGCGCGATTTTTTGTCAAATGCTCTATATGGCCTGAAACGTATGCAAAAAAAATTTGGGATGATTTGGAGCATTTTAAATTTTTGAGCGCGCGTAAACGCGCGCAACTACGCGTACGCGCATTTTTACGCGCATATATTGACCTCAAATTGACCGGACGGATATTGACCTTGATCATGACAAATATGAATGAGAAATGGCTTTCCGTTATGAAGATATGATCATAAGTTGAGTTTAACAAAATGGCGTCTAGATGACGTCACGATAATTTTGAGTCTTTGAAAAGTCACGCAGTTCTAAGTTAGACTAAGATCTATCATCATGGCAAGTTTCATGATAATGGTTTTAGCCATTCTTGAGATATCCTGCGAACAAAATTGAGGATGAATAATAATAATTTCTTCTATACAGACACAAAATAAATACTAGACTTTAATTCGTCAATTAGACGAATTAGGTGATACGTATGATAGTGGTTTACATAGCGAATAATGCATTACACGATATATTATTTTGTAAAATGCTTCTCCCATTTATATGCTTCTCCCATTATGATCTATTCATATGTCAAGATTAAATTGTGTCTCCTTGATCATCTTGGATCTAGGGAAGATAGATTGAAACAATATATGACCTTTGACCCTGTGCAGTAACCAGTTACACATTTGACTCTAATTTACATCATGAAGAACACCTTTTGACGATTTTTATCTTATTCAAAGAAATGAAAATGTAATTGATAAATGATTATCATCATTATGATAATGATGATCATGATGATCATGATCATGATCATAAGCGCGATCATGACATCTTATTGAAAAAAAGAGGGTTGATTTAGATAGCATATAGTCTCAGCTACAACATACTCAAAAATCAACAAAATCCAAGCCGAAATAACGGCGATATTGCTCGCAAAAGACAGGAATGTAGAATCCAGATTTGAAAAAAAGTCATCTCCTATAGGGATTACACACAAAAAGTAATGGATTAAGTGAAAATAGGGTAATAATAAAGTAAAAAGGGTTATTTATGACATTATTTGCGAATCTACGTGTTTAAATAATCAAAGGAGATGGTACAGTGAAGGTCAAAAGGAAAAAAAAAGTGAAAAAAAAAGTGTTGGAGACACCCGGAATCGAACCAGGGATCTCGAGGTTGGAAGTCAAGTGCGTTACCGATATACCAAAACATCTCCCATAGCGATTACACGTAAACGGGAAATGGAATTCAGAAATCCTACTTTGCAAGTGAAATATGAGCATAATCCCGGCATCTGATCGAAATATAAAAGGCACACGTGTGATAGCTTATTGTCTCAGCTACAACATATTCGAAGCTCAGCGAAAACAAAGCTAAACTAGAAATTTAATTCGTCATGGGGACGAATTAGGTGGTCTGTCTTCAAGTCTTATGAGAGATTATAATATTTACTATATTGAGAAAGGGAGAAGACATGTAAACAATGATGATCATCATGATGATCATGATGATGATAATCTTGATAGTAATGGTGATGACGATGATGATGATGATGTTGATGATTATCATCAACAGACCACGATGACATCAGACTGAACAAAGTTAGAGAATATTTAGATAGCGTATAGTCTCAGCTACAACATATTCAAAAATCAACAAAAACCAAGCCGAAATAACGGCGATATTGCTCGCAAAAGACAAGAATGTAGAATCCAGATTCGAGAAAAGGTCATCTCCCATAAGGATTACACGCCAAAAGTAATGGATCTAGTGATAATAGGGTAATAATAAAGTAAATATGGTTGTTTATTACATTATTTGCGATTGTACGTGTTTTAATATTCAAAGGAGATGGTAGAGTGAAAGGTCAAAAAGAAAAAAAAGTCAAGAAAAAAAATTGTTGAAGACGCCCGGACTCGAACCAGGGACCTCGAGGTCGGAAGTCAAGTGCGTTACCGATATACCAAAACATTTCCCATAGAGATTACACGTAAACGGAAAATGGAATTATCAAATCCCACTTTGTAAGTGAAATATGAGCATGATTCCGGCATCTGATCGAAAAATAAAGGGCACACTTGTGATAGCTTATTGTCTTAGCTACAACATACTCAAAGCTAAGCGTAAACAACGATAAAACGACGGAGATATTGCTCGCGAAAGACGAGAATGTAGAATCCAGTTTTGAGAAAAAGTCATGTCCCATAGAGAATACACGCAAAATGTGAAAAATTGACATGCCTCCTTTAATCGCAAAAATACGTCATGATACCATTGTCAAAATGAATTTTTGTGGTGACTACATTTGTAGAGAATATTCTCAGGTAGAACATATCAAAATTTGAAAGAAAATTGATTAATATTTACAGAGATACAATCAATTTTCCAAAAATCTGCTGACGTCATAATATGCAAATTGAAATTTTGAGTTCGGAGGCCATTATGATGACGTCATGAGTTAATTGAGGATCAAATGAGACATGAATTCATATCTCCAACTCATGCTTTTTCCAACCATGATATAAAAATTGGGGGTCAATGGACTATCTGAAGAGCTATTTTGATTTTTAAAATGGCATGTTTTTGATCAAATTTGCATTATATTGCCCATAGCAGCACGCGCGGATTTTGAACTTTGACGCGCGCTCACGGCCTTATGAAAGGTCAAGAGTGACTGAAATTAATGTAAATTGTCATTTACGGTAAGAGGAATCTAAATCATGTAAAAAAAAATTAAATTTGACTTTTTACGCGCGCTGTGAGCGCGCGCAACGCGCGCGGGGACACTTACGGACGGAAAATTTTGAAATGCTTAAAATGACCTGAAACGTGTGCAAACAAAATTTGGGACGAATTGGAGCATTTTAAAAATTTTAAGCGGGCGTACGTGCGCGTCGAGGTGCGCGCACGGATTTTGTTGACATTTTTAGTTGACCTTTGACCGGAAGTTGATGTATACTAAATATGGTTTATTTTTGATTACTCGTTATTGAGATATGATAATGACCTGATTTTTACAAAATGGCGCCTGGATGACGTCACGATGACCCCATGAACTTGAAAAAGGTTTCGGGAACTTCATATCATAGGGCCTGATGACTAGCAGAAATTTGAAGGAAATTGACCAGGTCGAGTTCGAGTAAACGTATACACAAAAAAAGTGTACGGAATAAATAAAAACTAGAAATTTAATTCGTCATGGGGACGAATTAGGTGGTCTGTCTTCAAGTCTTATGAGAGATTATAATATTTACTATATTGAGAAAGGGAGAAGTTATATAGACATGTAAACAATGATGATCATCATGATGATCATGATGATGATGATCTTGATAGTAATGGGGATGACGATGATGATGATCATGATGATCATGATGATGTTGATGATTATCATCAACAGACCACGATGACATCAGACTGAACAAAATTAGAGAACATTTAGATAGCGTATAGTCTCAGCTACAACATACTCAAAAATCAACAAAAACCAAGCAGAAATAACAGCGATATTGCTCGCAAAAGACAAGAATGTAGAATCCAGATTTGAGAAAAAGTCATCTCCCATAAGGATTACACGCCAAAAGTAATGGATCTAGTGATAATAGGGTAATAATAAAGTAAATATGGTTGTTTATTGCATTATTTGCAATTGTACGTGTTTTAATATTCAAAGGAGATGGTAGAGTGAAAGGTCAAAAAGAAAAAAAAGTGAAGAAAAAAAATTGTTGGAGACGCCCGGACTCGAACCAGGGACCTCGAGGTCGGAAGTCAAGTGCGTTACCGATATACCAAAACATTTCCCATAGAGATTACACGTAAACGGAAAATGGAATTATCAAATCCCACTTTGTATGTGAGATATGAGCATGATCCCGGCATCTGATCGAGAAATAAAGGGCACACTTGTGATAGCTTATTGTCTCAGCTACAACACACTCAAAGCTCAGCGTAAACAAAGATAAAACGACGGAGATATGGCTCGCGAAAGACGAGAATGTAGAATCCAGTTTTGAGAAAAAGTCATGTCCCATAGAGAATACACGCAAAATATGAAAAATTGACATGCCTCCTTTAATCGCAAAAATACGCCATGATACCATTGTCAAAATGAAATATTGTGATGACTGCTTTTGTAGAGAATATTCTCAGGTAGAACATATCAAAATTTGAAAGAAAATTGATCAATATTTACAGAGATACAATCAATTTTCCAAAAATCTGCTGACGTCATAATATGCAAATTAAAATTTTGAGTTCGGAGGCCATTATGATGACGTCATGAGTTAATTGAGGGTCAAATTACACATGAAATCATATCTCCAACTCATGCTTTTTCCAACCATGATATAAAAATTGGGGGTCAATGGACTATCTGAAGAGCTATTTTGATTTTTAAAATGGCATGTTTTTGATCAAATTTGCATTATATTGCCCATAGCAGCACGCGCGGATTTTGAACTTTGACGCGCGCTCACGGCCTTATGAAAGGTCAAGAGTGACTGAAATTAATGTAAATTGTCATTTACGGTAAGAGGAATCTAAATCATGTAAAAAAAATTAAATTTGACTTTTTACGCGCGCTGTGAGCGCGCGCAACGCGCGCGGGGACACTTACGGACGGAAAATTTTGAAATGCTTAAAATGACCTGAAACGTGTGCAAACAAAATTTGGGACGAATTGGAGCATTTTAAAAATTTTAAGCGGGCGTACGTGCGCGTCGAGGTGCGCGCACGGATTTTGTTGACATTTTTAGTTGACCTTTGACCGGAAGTTGATGTATACTAAATATGGTTTATTTTTGATTACTCGTTATTGAGATATGATAATGACCTGATTTTTACAAAATGGCGCCTGGATGACGTCACGATGACCCCATGAACTTGAAAAAGGTTTCGGGAACTTCATATCATAGGGCCTGATGACTAGCAGAAATTTGAAGGAAATTGACCAGGTCGAGTTCGAGTAAACGTATACACAAAAAAAGTGTACGGAATAAATAAAAATAAATAAAGAAAGAATAAAGAATAAAGAATAAAGAATAAAGAAAGAAAATTCTAACGAAATCAATAGGTGATCTGTCATCGACAGACCACCTAATAAATAAAGAAAGAATAAAGAATAAAGAATAAAGAATAAAGAAAGAAAATTCTAACGAAATCAATAGGTGATCTGTCATCGACAGACCACCTAAATATGGGAGATTTCGCTCGCAAAAGACAGGAGTGTAGAATCCAGTTTTGAGAAAAAGTCATGTCCCATAGAGAATACACGCAAAATGTGAAAAATTGACATGCCTCCTTTAATCGCAAAAGTACGCCTTGATGCCTTAGTCAAAATGAAAAATTGTGGCAACTATACTTGTAGCAAATTGTCTCAGCTAGAACATATCAAAATTTAAAAGAAAATTGATCAATATTTACAGAGATACAATTAATTTTCCAAAAATATGCTGACGTCATAATATGCAAATTGAAATTTTGAGTTTGGAGGCCATTATGATGACATCATGAGTTAATTGAGGGTCAAATGAGACATGAAATCATATCTCCAACTCATAATCTATCTAAATATGAAAACATATTGGGAGTTCCCATCCATTCTGAACAGTTACAATGAATTTTGTATAGGCATGTTTTTGCCAATGTATGGTGGATAAAGATAACGCAGATCTGCGCGTGCTGTCAACTTTGACGGACGCTCATTGCGTTATTAAAAGGTGAACAAGTTATCAAAATGCTTGGAAAAATGTACCAAATATAAGGACAGAAAAAATTCGGCGATTCTATATTGCAAAATGCCAGTACGCGCGAAAATGCGCGCGCATGCGCGTGTGCGTAATTTTTTTATCAAATGCTCCATATAGCCTGAAACGGATGTAAAAAAAAATTTGGATGATTTGGAGCATTTTAATTTTTTTCGCGCGCGTAAACGCGCGGACATAAGCGTACGCGCATTTTTGCGCGCATTTATTGACTTGAAATTGACCGGACGGATATTGAGTTTAATCATGATAAATATGAATGAAAAATGGCTTTCCTTTATGAAGATATGATCATAAGTTGATTTTCACAAAATGGCGCCTGGATGACGTCACGATGACCTTGACTGTCTGAAAAGTCACACAGTTCTAAGTTAGACTAAGATCTATCATCATTGAAAGTTTCATGATAATGGCTTTATTCAGTCTTGAGATATCCTGCGAACAAATTCGAGGAAGAATAATAAAAATAAATAATAATAATAATAATAATAATAAAGAAAAATCTTGACGAAATCAAAAGGTGATACGTTGACTTCGTTACGTATCACCTAACTAGAAATTTAATTCGTCACGAAGACGAATAAGGTGGTCTGTCTAAGTCTTATGATAGATTTGAGAATGGGACAAGTTATATAGACATGTAAACAATGATGATCATGATGAACATGGTGATGATCATGATAGTAAAGGTGATGATAATGATAATGTTATATGACGATAAAAACGATAATGTTAATGATGATGATGAGCATAAGCATAATCCTGACAACTGATTAAAAAAAATGAGGAAATATTTAAATAGCAAATAGTCTCAGCTACAACATACTAAAATTTGGGAGAAAACTGTTTAATAACAACCGAGATACTGGTCAAAACACATTGTCATGCAGATTCATGTTTTGAAAAAAGTGACCTCCCATAGACATAACACGCAAATATGACAAATTATGCATTGTCGCATTTAATCTAATATTTAACTATGATGACGTCATCTAAATGAAAAATAAATGGCATATTTCTGATAGAGAAATATCTCAGCTACAATATATCAAAATCTGGGAGAAAATCGATCACCGATAAGTGAGATAATCTCAATTAAACAAAGACAAAAATGACGTCATCAACAAAATACATTTGTTTGAGTTTAGATGCCAATATGATGACTTTGTTTCACTTTGTACGAGTCAGGGTGGTATGAAATCATATCTCCAACTCATGCTATTTCCAACCATGATATAAAAATTGGGGGTCGATGGACTATCTGAAGAGCTATTTCGATTTTTAAAATGGCATGTTTTTGATGAAATTTGGATTATATTGCCCATAGCAGCACGCGCGGATTTTGAACTTTGACGCACGCTCACGGCCTTATGAAATATGAATAGTGACTGAAATGAATGTAATTTGTCAATTACGTTAAGAGGAATCTAAATCATGTAAAGATTTTGAATTTGACCCTTTCCGCGCGCTGTGAGCGCGCACAACGCGCGCGGGGACAAGTACGGACGGAAAATTTTGAAATGCTTAAAATGACCTGATTCGTACTCTCGTTTAATAGTTAAGTGATTTTGAGCAATTTTAAATTTTGACGCGCACATACGCGCGCGTCATGACCTTTATGTGACCTTTGATGACATGACCTGTTGACCCTTGACCTGAAGTATATGTGATATGAATATGAATGACCTTTGCTGATGCATCATGAAGATATGATGGATAACGTGATTTCACAAAATGGCGCCTGGATGACGTCACGATAACTTGATGACCTTGAAAATGTTCAAGACACGTGTCATGACAATGACCTATGACTGTGCCAAAATTGAATCAAAATGACTAAACCAAACTTGAAGTTATCCTGGGCACAAAAAACGGGAAGAAATAAAAATAAATAATAATAATAAATAAATAAATAAAGAAAATTCTGACGAAATCAATAGGTGGTCTGTTGATAACAGACCACCTAACTAGAAATTTAATTCGTCATGGGGACGAATTAGGTGGTCTGTCTTCAAGTCTTATGAGAGATTATAATATTTACTATATTGAGAAAGGGAGAAGTTATATAGACATGTAAACAATGATGATCATCATGATGATCATGATGATGATGATCTTGATAGTAATGGGGATGACGATGATGATGATCATGATGATCATGATGATGTTGATGATTATCATCAACAGACCACGATGACATCAGACTGAACAAAATTAGAGAACATTTAGATAGCGTATAGTCTCAGCTACAACATACTCAAAAATCAACAAAAACCAAGCAGAAATAACAGCGATATTGCTCGCAAAAGACAAGAATGTAGAATCCAGATTTGAGAAAAAGTCATCTCCCATAAGGATTACACGCCAAAAGTAATGGATCTAGTGATAATAGGGTAATAATAAAGTAAATATGGTTGTTTATTGCATTATTTGCAATTGTACGTGTTTTAATATTCAAAGGAGATGGTAGAGTGAAAGGTCAAAAAGAAAAAAAAGTGAAGAAAAAAAATTGTTGGAGACGCCCGGACTCGAACCAAGGACCTCGAGGTCGGAAGTCAAGTGCGTTACCGATATACCAAAACATTTCCCATAGAGATTACACGTAAACGGAAAATGGAATTATCAAATCCCACTTTGTATGTGAGATATGAGCATGATCCCGGCATCTGATCGAGAAATAAAGGGCACACGTGTGATAGCTTATTGTCTCAGCTACAACACACTCAAAGCTCAGCGTAAACAAAGATAAAACGACGGAGATATGGCTCGCGAAAGACGAGAATGTAGAATCCAGTTTTGAGAAAAAGTCATGTCCCATAGAGAATACACGCAAAATGTGAAAAATTGACATGCCTCCTTTAATCGCAAAAATACGCCATGATACCATTGTCAAAATGAAATATCGTGATAACTGCTTTTGTAGAGAATATTCTCAGGTAGAACATATCAAAATTTGAAAGAAAATTGATCAATATTTACAGAGATACAATCAATTTTCCAAAAATCTGCTGACGTCATAATATGCAAATTAAAATTTTGAGTTCGGAGGCCATTATGATGACGTCATGAGTTAATTGAGGGTCAAATTACACATGAAATCATATCTCCAACTCATGCTTTTTCCAACCATGATATAAAAGTTGGGATCAATTGATTATCTGAAGAGCTATTTTGATTCTTAAAATGTCATGTTTTTGATCAAATTTGCATTATATTTCCCATAGCAGCACGCGCGGATTTTGAACTTTGACGCGCGCTCACGGCCTTATGAAAGGTCAAGGGTGACTGAAATTAATGTCAATTGTCATTTACGGTAAGAGGAATCTAAATCATGTAAAAAAAAAATGAATTTGACCTTTTCCGCGCGTCGTGAGCGCGCGCAACGCGCGCGGGGACACTTACGGACGGAAAATTTTGAAATGCTTAAAATGACCTGATTCGTACTCTCCTTTAATAGTTAAGTGATTTTGAGCATTTTTAAATATTGACGCGCGCGTACGTGCGCGTCATGACCTTTTTGTGACCTTTGATGACATGACTTGTAGACCCTTGACCTGAAGTATATGTGATATGAATATGAATGACCTTTGCTTATGCATCATGAAGATATGATGGATAACGTGATTTCACAAAATGGCGCCTGGATGACGTCATGATGACCTGATGACCTTGAAAAGGTTACTGTCACGTCTCATGACAATGACCTATGACTGTGTCAAAATTGAAAGAAATTAACACAACCGATCTTGAGTTAACCGATGAACAAAAAACGGGGAGAAATAAAAATAAATAATAATAATAACTAGACTTGAATTCGTCACGAAGACGAATAAGGTGGTCTGTCTAAGTCTTATGATAGATTTGAGAATGGGATAAGTTATATAGACATGTAAACAATGATGATGATGATGATGATGATCTTGATAGTAATGGTGATGACGGTGATGACGATGATAATGATAATGTTGATGATGACGATGATGATGTTGATGATCATGATCATGATCATGATCGTGAGCATGATCCTGACATCTAATTGAAAAAATGAGGGAGATGTAGATAGCATATAGTCTCAGCTACATTATACTCAAAAATCAACAAAAAACAAGCGGAAATAACGGCGATATTGCTCGCAAAAGACAGGAATGTAGAATCCAGATTTAAGAAAAAGTCATCTCCCATAAGTATTACAAGCAAAAAGTAATGGATCAAGTGATAATAGGGTAATAATAAATTAAATATAGTTGTTTATTACATTTGTTGCGATTCTACGTGTTTTAATATTCAAATGAGATGGTACAGTGAAAGGTCAAAAAGAAAAAAAAGTGAAGAAAAAAAATTGTTGGAGACGCCCGGACTCGAACCAGGGACCTCGATGTCGGAAGTCAAGTGCGTTACCGATATACCAAAACATTTCACATAGAGATTACACGTAAACGGAAAATGGAATTCTCAAATCCCACTTTGTAAGTGAAATATGAGCATGATCCCGGCATCTGATCGAAAAATAAAGGGCACACCTGTGATAGCTTATTGTCTCAGCTACAACATACTCAAAGCTCAGCGTAAACAAAGATAAAACGACGGAGATATTGCTCGCGAAAGACGAGAATGTAGAATCCAGTTTTGAGAAAAAGTCATGTCCCATAGAGAATACACGCAAAATGTGACAAATTGACATGCCTCCTTTAATCTTAAAAATACGCCATGATGCTTTTGTCAAAATGAAATATTGTGGAAACTGCATTTGTAGAGAATATTCTCAGGTAGAACATATCAAAATTTGAAAGAAAATTGATGAATATTTACAGAGATACAATCAATTTTCCAAAAATCTGCTGACGTCATAATATGAAAATTAAAATTTTGAGTTTGGAGGCCATTATGATGACGTCATGAGTTAATTGAGGGTCAAATGAGACATGAAATCATATCTCCAACTCATGCTTTTTCCAACCATGATATAAAAGTTGGGGTCAATTGACTATCTGAAGAGCTATTTTGATTTTTAAAATGTCGTGTTTTTGATCAAATTTGCATTATATTGCCCATAGCAGTACGCGTGGATTTTGAACTTTGACGCGCGCTCACAGCCTTATGAAAGGTCAAGAGTGACTGAAATTAATGTAAATTGTCATTTACGGTAAGAGGAATCTAAATCATGTACAAAATTTGAATTTGACGTTTTCTGCGCGCTGTGCGCGCGCGCAACGCGCGCGGGGAACACGTACGGACGGAAAAATTTGAAATGCTTAAAATGACCTGATTCGTACTCTCGTTCAATAGTTAAGTGATTTTGAGCATTTTAAGATTTTGACGTGCGCGTACGTGCGCGTCATGACCTTTATGTGACCTTTGATGACATGCGTTGTTGACTCTTGACCTGAAGTGTATGTGATATGAATATGAATGACCTTTGCTCATGCGTCATGAAGATATGATGGATAACGTGATTTCACAAAATGGCGCCTGGATGACGTCACGATGACTTGATGACCTTGAAAATGTTTCTGTCACGTCTCATGACAATGACCTATGACTGTGCCAAAGTTGAACGAAATTGATCAAACTGATCTTGAGTTATCTTGTCCACAAAAAAGTGAATAAATAAATAAATAAATAAAGAAAGAAAATTCTGACGAAAACAATAGGTGATCTGTCGTTGACAGACCACCTAACAAGAGGGTGGTATGTGATACATACCACCTAATTATCGGTGGTATGTACTGTAATGTGAAATGTGAAAAATGACATCCTTTTAATTGCAAATTTAGACCATGATGCCGTGACCTAAATCAAAAATAAAATACACAACTTTCGTATAAAATCGTCTCAGCTATACCATCTCCAAAATTGATAGAAAACAACCAATATGCACTGAGATACATGTTCATGTACACTCAATTTTGTACAAAAGTTATGACGTCATTAAGTAAAAATTAGTATTTTTAAGTTCTTAGGCCGTTATGATGACGTCATGATATACTTTTGGACAAAAAAAGACATGAAATCATATTCCCGACTCATATTCTATCCAAATATGAAGAAAAAAAATGGGGGCTCCCGTTCATCCTGAAGAGTTATAATGGATTTTGTGTACATGTAGGCATATTTTTGGCCATGTTATGTATTGAGAAAACTCGCGCGCACGTACGTCCATCTTGAACGGACGCTCATTCCGTTATCAATGGTCATGAAATGCTTTACATGGTATCAAATTGTTGGGAAAATTATGAAGATTACTATGTTTCAAATAACAGCGCACACAATATTCCACTTATAGACCGACTTTCTATAGGCATATGCCATGGTCTGAAGTTAATGTTAAGTTTTCTCGAGAACAAAACACGAGTGTTGTTTGGTTTGTGGAACAAGCTAGCAATGTGCTGGTTGCACGTCGTGTATGTGATGACAACACCCAGGTACTTGCGAGATGTCATAGACCCTAATAACACACCTACTTTCACACAATTCCTATAGATGGAACGTTTCTTTGTTGTCATATAGAATAATGTTCCCATAAATTACTGTTTTTATCAGTATGAACATTATAGAGCCACTAGGGCAATATGATGACATCAAATCGGTTAAATAGCATCATATTCAGATTCACTGACCCATATAACCCCAGATTAGTATCAATTTGTGCTATTTTAGCCCTTTTTTAAAATAGAAAGTACAGTCGACATCTCACTAAGATAGCGGCCATTTTGGTTTGACCATTACAGCGGCCCGAGGGGACGTCCTTCTCGGGTGCCAACCAAAAATCGAAATAGTATGGTATGGGCAACCCATGTGCCAAATTTGGTGCTTTTGGAAGAATGTGAACCAAAATATCCCTAACAACCCCCACTAGAAGTGTAAGAAATACACCGAGAGAGAGAGAGAGAGAGAGGGGGGGGGAAAGGAAAAATAATAGGACAGGCTGAGAACGTGTGTTAGAGATTTAAAGAAGAGAGACAGAAAGAGAGCGTGAAAACTGGAAAACAACAACAATATGCACGTCAGTGAATCAGATTTCATATAGTGTTGTAAATAAAATACTGCACAATACATTCCATTACAGTTACTGCTTTGTTCTGTGGGGAGGAGCAATGTCTTCCTCTATGTTTTTTTTTTTCTTTCTTTTTTTATGTGACGTTATTTAATTATGCAAAATTCATGCGGCGTCTTGTCCAGTAATATGCCTATATTTAGGGTACCGTGTTATAGACGTGTCCATTTAGGATGGGGGGGGGGATTATGAAAACTCATGTGATTTCATCTTACTTGGTGTTGTTAGACCTATTTAACTTTTAACGTACGATCATTAAAATCAAATGTATTGCTGGAATTCATAGTCTTTGGTTAGGATTTTTTATTATTTATTTTATAGCAAGGTTATTTTATTAGCTCCTCTAGGCTACTCGTACATTGTATATCCCAAAATTTTCCATCAAATAATGCTGACACATGGCTTTTATAAATTGGTATTATAGATGTGACCGGTGCATGGCGCGCTGAGGTTCGTCAGCAGATGATATAGAATTAGCTGCGCTGGTAGTACCGACCGGTATTGTTGCGTGATAATTAAGATGTCGAGCATTACCAAACTTCTGTTGGTTGGAAATTTCATTGTCAAGAACTCGAGAAGTGGACGTGCGTTTATGCAAGGCAAAGTGGGGGTGGAAGGGCATCCCGAGGAATTATTTGACATATTTGTCAACGATCTAATTGGGATGCAAGCTGTGGTACGGAAATTGGAAGCTCTTGAGGTGCTTACATCATTTGGAGCCAAGAATATTGTTATAGACAGAATCGCTAAGAAGGCACTGGTCAACCATAACACCAAGGTTGGTAGATCTAGACAGAGTAGTACCCCTATCTGTATTTAACTATAACCTTAATTTTTAAGGATGTCTTAATGCAAGAAATTACAATAATTTGGTATTGGTAACTAACTTATTGTGCCTAGGCCAGATCTAGAGAATGCAGGCAGCTTTGCTGCCTGCGTTTTAGGCTCATCTATCCAAAATAAGTGAGTCATTTTTTCATGCCATCCTAGGGCAAAAATCTGAAAATATTTTAATTTTTTTTTAGCTACCTGGCATCTTTGTTCTTTCCTTAACTGTGACGGGCTATTTAATTTTTTTTCCCAAGATCATTTCTGTGCCAAAATCCGTGATTTAGACGGGTCGTTCACTTTTTCCCCGTGTTATAATTATAATAATTCCACTGCCATTTTGAAACTTCGCAAACGGTACCCAGCGACGCTTAATGCCGGCATGGCGCGCGTGCGCGGTATCGTTTGCGATGTTTCAAAACAGTCACAGTGGGAATATAACATGCGAAAAAATGAACGACCCGTCTAAATCACGGAATTTGGCACAAAAATGATCTTGGGGAAAAAAAGTAAATGGCCCGTCACTGTTAAAGAAGGAACAAAGATGCCAGGTAGATATAATTTAAAAAAATATATTTTCAGATTTTTGCCCTAGGCTATGAGGATGGCATGAAAATATTACTCACTTATTTTGGATGAGCCTAAAAAGTTAGAACCTGCGTTCTTGCTGCCTGCAAAGCTGCCTGCGTTCCTAGGGCTAATAGAATACCAACTTATAGGTCTAGCAAAACCAAAAGCATGATTGAAACCCAGTTTCATCTAAATCCAAGACCAAGGCAAAAATCAATAATAAAATTTAAAAAAACAAGTAGATCTAGCAAACTTTGATCTAGACCCTAGACCCTTGGGGGGGGGGGGGGTCAGGCCTGAAAAATTATTCTTCTTCTTCCAGTTGACCAGTGTTGTTCGAGATGGATCAGCAATAGGTGTTGCTAAAAACAAATATCGGGTTAAATTGAATGTATAAATAATGAAATGGGCCTAGATCCTTTTGAACACTCAACAAATAAGTGGTTGGAGTCTATAATTTGAGGGTATCTATTTGTGATATGATTGGAAAGCTGATTTTAATTGAAATTTATGAATTTTCTTTTCATTTTTATTTCAGTTCTTCTACAAGATTGCAGGTTTTGATTTTCCGGATGAAATCGTACAGAACTACCTAAGCCCACCTGTTCTTAACATTGCACAAGTAAAAGCGTCGCCGACGAAGAAGCGTGTTAGCGTAATGGCGAATGTGGAAGAGGTAAGTGTTTTTTTTTTTTTTTTTTGCAACATTTTAGTGACCACTTACTCGTACGCACGCATTGACTTCTGTACAAATTAAGTCTGTGGACGGAGGTGGAAAAAAGAGACCGCAGCAATGTACATGTATGCCAAGCTTTGTCAGTTGTATGATAATTATTTGTATTTGTGTATTAATTTTACCCTCGATCTGTACGATGTTCTGGGGGCTTTGCTTCCACACCCTCGCCCATAATGGAAGTTTCCCTGATCTGCAAATGTCGAAACATGTTTTTTCGATTTAAGGTTCCAGGGGCTCTTTTGGTAATTGTTGGACTTAAAGTTTGAGCCCATCACCCAAATAGGGATGGATTTTCTGCAAACTGCTATGGAATCTTGCATTTACGATATTGTTTGCTACGATAATCTCATTTCTTGAACCTGGCAATGCTTTTGCAATGAGATTCATTTGAAATGGAAATATAAAGAGTGGCCCTGTAATTTTTGGGTACGGCCTACATTGTATATTTTAGGTTTATAAGTTTTTATTTATTAGTATATTTGAACTATGGGTGAGTTTTGTAGTTCATATTTTGTATTTGTGTAGGTTGGAGAAGTCCGTAATGTCGCAGGAGGGAAGAGAATACGCACAGTCTCGTTAAATGACGGAGAGGAGTCCATTCGGCTTAGCCTCTGGGAAGAACATACGGACATTCCCATTCACATAAATGATCGACTCAAAATCGAGTGTGTGGAGGTTTCGGAATGGAACAACGTAAAACAATTGGATTCGACGTCAGCCATGCGTGTTGAGGTTTGTATGCATACAATAGTTGAAAAGTTGAAAGTGGGTTTGATCCCCGGCACTTATTTCCTTGGGCAAGGCATTTTACTTACATTAGCTTCACTCCATCCAGGTGTAGATGCATACCTGGGAGGATGATATACACGCCTATAAAATGTTAAATGGCAGCTGGAATTGAATTCAAGGAACGGGGTAATAATATAGCGATTTTAGAGCCTTTATATGGGAAAAGTGCATTATAAATATTAATATAGTAATATTATTAATAGCTTTATCATGGATATATGATATCAAAGGCACTGAATTTTCTCAAAAGAATTATGATTAAGTTGGTTTAGTTTTTATTATACTGGTATGTTCCAAGAAACGTTTTGATTAGAAGCCCCCGGTAAATATGATATGTAATGCATGACAGAGTTATGTTTTTGAGCAGTGTCACCACAAAGTTTTGATAAATGTCTGGGAAAAAGAAATTGTGCTTTTAGATTTATGCCAACAATAACAATTGATTCAATAAAATCCATATTTGTTCTTGGATACATGACATACATGGTATAAATGAAGAATTGGAGATTGTTACAATACTAGCTGTTATTGTATAGTGCCATCTGTTGTTGAGTAAAGGTCAAAGAATAAAGCCCCTATTTTGACTTTAAGAATAATCAGACAGGTTGATCAATGGGTATACATGTAGGCAATTGCAAAATGTGCATTCTGCATCTTATTGCAGTCAAAGCATTAGCGGAGATGTTAAGCAGGAAGAGTTGGAAAAGCATACAATAAACACCATTTTGGGGTTGTAAGTTTATATTACATGGCATTATGCTATTTTTTCTGTGAAATGTGGATTGTTATTCTATGAATTATTTTGAAATGAATTGGGTTTTAATTTACTATGTTAATTTCATATTTATTTTGTTGTTGCACATATGTGCTATATATCTTTATGTTTGTTTTATTGCAGCCAGTGGTAATGAATGATGAGGATAAGACTGGCCAAGTTATTGCTCTTACGAGTGACAAGTAAGTTTGTTTGAATTTAAATATTATTTTTTGTTTCAACATTTTGTCTACCAGAGGTAAAAAAGGGTAATTTTGTTGGGTTGACGTGTGTTGGTCTGTTTGTGTTTGTCATTCTTGTGGTATTGCAGGAACTATGTATCTTTGGCGTTCATTGAAACTGTTGTATCAGTTGGTTGGGGTCAAATATCAATTTTGAGATTTTGTGGAAAAGGGAAGTGGAAGTCCTCTATACAGTGCGTGTCAATGAAAACTATACATTTTCAAAATGTCTACCAAATAAAAACTAAATGGTTCTTGGGGGAAATGTTTATATACTATGTAGAAAAAGTTCATATATCCTCAAATATTGTCATGACACAAAAAGTCTAAAAATAATGCATGCTTCAGTGAGCAATGTCCATTTTTGTAAAGGACACAAAAAAGAGGCTGTGCAGGAATTAGCTATTCATTTATGACAGGCGTATGGGTTGCCATGGGGATCAAAATTAATAATGTAATAAATCAGCTAACATAGTCATAATTAAACTACAAGTTAAAAATAGACAATCAATATTTAAATGTAAAAATGTAATGGTTAACGGTTTGTTTTCATACATGTATTATTAATGTTTAATTGTTTTGACTTTTAGTTTGCTTTTGTCTTCGTTAGTTGATTTATGCCGTTATTGATTTTGACCCATATGGCGGCACATAAGCATGTTAAATGAATAATGAATTCCTGCGCAGCCTTGTTTTGTGTCCTTTATAAAAGTGGGAATTGCTCATTGAAGTATGTGTTATTTTCGGCTTTTTTTGTGTCATAATGATTATAGTTGATCATAAGGTCATGTGTCACATTGGGGTATAGTAAGAGGGTGGAGGCGTTACATTTTGGAGGAAAAATTATCACATTTTTTCACATAGCATGAAAACAATGTACAGTCATGAGCTGTACAATGTCTCATATTGTAGATAAATTATCAGGTTACATGTCTGTGAAGTTTCAGCTTTGTCGTCCTAGTTTTTATACAAAGATAATTTGAGTGAGTATAGGGTAGAGAGTGGAGGATCCTACATGTATGGTGGAGGATCCTACGTACGGTGGAGGCATATGTGTTAAAGTATAGGGAATTCCAATTTTTGTTATTTTCTTATTCTTTGTTGCGTTATATTTTTGCATCCACTCAGTCATATAGGTTGAGTGATACTCGGTGAGTAAATGGGCAATTCCAAGCTGAAGTGCATGCATGGAGCTGAAACTTTAATGTGGTACTGTGCCTTAATTTGTAAATGCAAATTAGGATCTGAAATTAACACAAAGGCCTCTTTACAACCAATCATTTAAAGGCATTGGCTAACGTCTTTAGGATTTTAAAAAAGCTTGTTTTACTACTTGAAAATGATTTAAACGTACATGAGTTATAGTTTAAAAACACCAATCTGAAAGTGTCATATGAAAATATCTACAGGAATTTTTTTTCAAATAGCGAAAATGTGATACAATATGTTTGGAAACGATATCAATCTTTTTTTAACGGTTGGTTCTTGCAATTTTCTTGTTAAATTTCTTTTAAATCTAATTTTGTTCCTTGAAAATGGTATAAACGTATGAGTTAATTAGGAAGACCAATCGGAATGTCTCAAATCGTAATATCTATGGGAAGTATTTTTAAATATTGAAAATCTGAAGCAATGTTTGAAAATGATATTTAACGATATCTAGTGATCGATTCTTGTAACGGCCGTTGTAATTTTTCTCGCGGCGAGAATAAATACTCAAAATCTGTGTTTTAGACGTATACTTATCTAAAGCGTTTCATTCCAAATTTTTGATGCTTTTGGGGTTTTTGAGTTGACATAAAGCTATCCATACATATTCCTCTTGATTTTGATATTTTTTAAATTATATGCCTACAACGTTAGCCTATGTCTTTAAGTTCAAACATTATGAGATTCAGTTTTCTTACGCTGAATAATTGATCAAACCCAAATTTGCACATATGGGACTATGGTGCTTTAAATATCTAGTTGCTTTTCTCTGATTTTTTTGGCTTAAAGTAATTATCATGGACTATACTCTAACAAACTTTTGTCTTTACAAGCATTTCTTCTCACAAAATACCCCAAAATACACAGGGAAACCAGATACCACTCCGTATCACAAAATAATCAACCAATTTTCTTATGAAAGACACCAAGAACACCATATCCAATCAATAACTCAAACTTGTGATATCTATTTAAAGTTCACCCAGTTTAAGCAAAATGTTTTCTGCTCAAATATGCATGTCCATTTTGCGTCACTCCGTAACCATGCAAGCTTATGAATATTTATATCTCATTAATTAAGTGGATCACTACAACAAATATTATTATTTTGAAAAGTGCATGGGTATATACCAACAACTATTGTCGTGTACCATTTCTTTGTACTGGTAAATAAAGATTAAAGTATGGATGATAAATTTGTTTGGATGCTGAAATTTGTTTCTGAATAACGCCGTACCCTTGGAACTGCCCAAATACAACTTGTATCAATGGAAAGCTAAGTAGGAAAATAATATAAATATACAAAACTAAATCTTAATTTTCATATTGGTATACATGATTGTACCTCAACTAGGCTATTCTCTCCCCCCGGTCCCCAGTACTTGAAAATGACTTTTAATTGTATAGTGCAGGGGAGTGACGTCAAATGATGTGCATGGAATATGCTATAGCTGTCCGGTAGACAGGCACGATTATGGGTTTGCCCTTCAGGGAAAAAAAACCAAACCATTCCATAACTGTGGACCTGTGTGTGTTGAGGGTCTATTATGAAATGAAAGGGCAAACACAATCATTCCTGGCTGCTAGACGTCTATATGCACATTCTTTGATGTTACTCACCAATGTAGCAATAATTCAGGCCACTTTGTAATTGAAGTATAAAGTACCAATTTTGAAGCTGCCAATTTTTGAGTGTTTTGGAAGGAATCACTTTCTAGCTACAGTGTAGATGGCCAATGAAAAACGCTTAAATTTGGTTTTGTTGTCTTGTAGCTTATTAGCTTATTTTTGATGTGTAATTTAGTTATTTCATTTTCTGGTCCAGTCAGGGTCTAACTTTATTTTTGCATCCTTTATCAGTGGGTAATACAACATGTTTGTTGATGAGGGTAAAGGTCATTGAGGGGTCAAAAGGTCATATTGCATGTTTTTATTGATCGTAAAATCAGGCAAGTCTGTATCAGCTGGTACATGTACAAGTACATGTATGTAACTTACCAGCTATACTAATGAATTTATTTAAAGTGTTCTCCTTTTGTGAGTTATGGTTTGTAGATCTATACAAGAACATATATTCAGTGGAAATAATTTTGATAAAGACATGAAGAACAGAGAATCTACTGCACAGCTTGTAGTGTGAAAAAAATTATATTCATTTGATTTAGACATAATATAATATTTAACTATAGTTTAGTAAAATAGTCCAGTGGCAAAGATTACTTTTCAAATGCCTTCCTACATACTCATATTATGACAGATAAAAAAAATGAAATATCTATTGGAAACATGTAGGCCTAGTCTCAATATATGCATTTATTTGTGGGTTGGATGTGATTCTTAGCAGAATATTGTAAAAAAAAGAAATTCAAAAAAATATTTCAAATCCACCTACAGACTGATTTTTTTTTCACAATTCATTGTCATGACCACAACACTATGCCATCAGTTTTTGACCAATTAAAGCAATTTAAAGCAATTTCATATCAATATCATTTTGGCAATTCCAAAGCATCAAAAACCACAACAATTATTAGGTGAACTAGCTGTTACCATCTTTCAGATGCATCTATAGACAGATTTTTTTCTCCACAATTCATTGTCGTGACCACAACCCTATATGCCTTCATTTTTTGACCAATTAAAGCAATAATTTCATTGTAAGAAATATTCAGAACTGTCAGTATTATTAATTTGATTTTTCTCTTGGTGTATAGAATCATCTTTTTTAAAATCATGAAGTGATATAGGTTTGGAGAAGAAAGCCTTTTGTGCCATTTATACACAGGAGTAGGATCAAAGCGTGTTTGGAAGAACACTTGTCATAATATTGTTTGGTTTGGGGATTATTTGAATATTCATCTAATATTGTGTTTGTCTGTTTCCTTACAGCCTGGAATTACCATATGAATTGATTTTCGAATGTGATGGAACAGAATACGAGGTCACCGTCAATGGTCAATCCAATATTGAAGTAAACCTGCACCATCTGCCCACAAGGGGGATCTTGAGCATCCGGCAGGAGGGGATGGTCATGGTGTGCGTCAGGTTGAGACAGGATGATGTTTAAGTTTATGTAAGACTTTACCTTAGGATGTATAGGTTTTAGCAGAGCCATCAATAAACAAAGTTCGGCCAACCCGGCTCGTTTAGGTTATAACATGGCGCATATTGCTTTGTTAGGCAAGCACAATACAAAAGAAAATGCGCCATGTTGTTACCCAAATGTAACCGAGTTGGCCAAACTCTGTTTACTAATGGCTCTGGGTTTTAGTTGAAGGTATAAAGTACATGTTCATGTTAATATTATTTTGATTTGGATATAATTGGTGATGTACATTGCCTGTATTTTCCTTTAGTTTTATTATTATTTTTGCTTTTGGTAACTTTCAAGAAACTTCTTTCATACATCTAAGATAATAAAAATAAAAGGTATACACTCAATAGAGCTTTCATTTTTGTGATCTTGCTTGAAAAAATATGGGTTATCAAAAATAATGCAAATTACAGGCAGTGCCACTAATTATTTTAGATATGTAACATTTGACTTACATTGAATCAATGTAAGTATTATCAATTATGTTGTGCAGAAAGTATGATTATTTAATTGTTTTCCAGATGAGCATGATGCTAATGAAACTATTTTTGATACTGTTATATTGGTAAACAAACCCAAATACCTAGACATGCATACTTTAGTTAGAAATATAGTATTATTATGTTTTTCCTATGTAAACATGTATTAAATTTTCACTAAACAGAAAAACCTTCAAAAAATTATGTTACCAAATATATGCAAAACTCCATTTTTATTAAAAAAATGAAGTTTATTTTTGTTATTGTGGTAAAAATGTTTGTTTTATATTTTCTATGATATGTAAACTTTTGACCCCAATCGTACATTTAAATGTGATTTTGTTGTTTTGGATATGGTTATACATAGTTGTTGGTTTTAACTGTTGGAATACAGAGGTTAAAGGTCAAGGGCCACAGATGTCACCCTTTTTTGAAATAATTTGTTTTAAGGGGGAGGCATATTAGACGTAGTTGTATAAATTGTCTGGTTTATATTTTTGTTAGCAATTTATACTATATACATGTAATTTTAAAGGTGAATTTTAAGTGTTAGTTTTGGAGCCTGACAACCTTTTTTTTTTTGGGGGGGGGGGGGAGTATTGAGAATATTCTCCATAATGTTGGTTATAATTGTTCTATTTTATCAACTTCCGTCACATTGTTTGCGTTTTGTTTGAAACTGTTGGGTTTGAAAGTTCGATCCTGTAAGATATGTTACAATTTTCTTGTGCATTATAGATATTTCTGTTCATGGTCAAGTATTAAGTTGCATTTGAATCATTGCTTTCTTAAAATGTGTTAATTGTATGACAGAGAGTAAGTAAAAAAATATGATTACAGAGATTTTACGTTCCGTATGAAAGTTATATCGATCCGGTAATATTCCTGTGCCGTATGGATATTAATAGGTCAAGTGTAAAGATGTATATGAATGATTGCTTTCCTAAAATGTGTTAATTGTAGGTCAGAAAGTAAGATAATAAAAATAAAAGGTATACACTCAATAGAGCTTTCATTTTTGTGATCTTGCTTGAAAAAATATGGATAATCAAAAATAATGCAAATTACAGGCAGTGCCACTAATTATTTTAGATATGTAACATTTGACCTAGATTGAATCAATGTAAGTATTATCAATTATGTTGTGCAGAAAGTATGATTATTTAATTGTTTTCCAGATGAGCATGATGCTAAAAAAAAATTTTTGATACTGTTATATTGGTAAACAAACCCAAATACCTAGACATGCATACTTTAGTTAGAAATATAGTATTATTATGTTTTTCCTATGTAAACATGTATTAAATTTTCACTAAACAGAAAAACCTCCAAAAAATTATGTTACCAAATATATGCAAAACTCCATTTTTATTAAAAAAATGAAGTTTATTTTTGTTATTGTGGTAAAAATGTTTGTTTTATATTTTCTATGATATGTAAACTTTTGACCCCAATCGTACATTTAAATGTGATTTTGTTGTTTTGGATATGGTTATACATAGTTGTTGGTTTTAACTGTTGGAATACAGAGGTTAAAGGTCAAGGGCCACAGATGTCACCCTTTTTTGAAATAATTTGTTTTAAGGGGGAGGCATATTAGACGTAGTTGTATAAATTGTCTTGTTTATATTTTTGTTAGCAATTTATACTATATACATGTAATTTTAAAGGTGAATTTTAAGTGTTAGTTTTGGAGCCTGACAACCTTTTTTTTTTGGGGGGGGGGGGAGTATTGAGAATATTCTCCATAATGTTGGTTATAATTGTTCTATTTTATCAACTTCCGTCACATTGTTTGCGTTTTGTTTGAAACTGTTGGGTTTGAAAGTTCGATCCTGTAAGATATGTTACAATTTTCTTGTGCATTATAGATATTTCTGTTCATGGTCAAGTATTAAGTTGCATTTGAATCATTGCTTTCTTAAAATGTGTTAATTGTATGACAGAGAGTAAGTAAAAAAATATGATTACAGAGATTTTACGTTCCGTATGAAAGTTATATCGATCCGGTAATATTCCTGTGCCGTATGGATATTAATAGGTCAAGTGTAAAGATGTATATGAATGATTGCTTTCCTAAAATGTGTTAATTGTAGGTCAGAAAGTAAGATAATAAAAATAAAAGGTATACACTCAATAGAGCTTTCATTTTTGTGATCTTGCTTGAAAAAATATGGATAATCAAAAATAATGCAAATTACAGGCAGTGCCACTAATTATTTTAGATATGTAACATTTGACCTAGATTGAATCAATGTAAGTATTATCAATTATGTTGTGCAGAAAGTATGATTATTTAATTGTTTTCCAGATGAGCATGATGCTAATGAAACTATTTTTGATACTGTTATATTGGTAAACAAACCCAAATACCTAGACATGCATACTTTAGTTAGAAATATAGTATTATTATGTTTTTCCTATGTAAACATGTATTAAATTTTCACTAAACAGAAAAACCTCCAAAAAATTATCTTACCAAATATATGCAAAACTCCATTTTATTAAAAAAATGAAGTTTATTTTTGTTATTGTGGTAAAAATGTTTGTTTTATATTTTCTATGATATGTAAACTTTTGACCCCAATCGTACATTTAAATGTGATTTTGTTGTTTTGGATATGGTTATACATAGTTGTTGGTTTTAACTGTTGGAATACAGAGGTTAAAGGTCAAGGGCCACAGATGTCACCCTTTTTTGAAATAATTTGTTTTAAGGGGGAGGCATATTAGACGTAGTTGTATAAATTGTCTTGTTTATATTTTTGTTAGCAATTTATACTATATACATGTAATTTTAAAGGTGAATTTTAAGTGTTAGTTTTGGAGCCTGACAACCTTTTTTTTGGGGGGGGGGGGGGGGAGTATTGAGAATATTCTCCATAATGTTGGTTATAATTGTTCTATTTTATCAACTTCCGTCACATTGTTTGCGTTTTGTTTGAAACTGTTGGGTTTGAAAGTTCGATCCTGTAAGATATGTTACAATTTTCTTGTGCATTATAGATATTTCTGTTCATGGTCAAGTATTAAGTTGCATTTGAATCATTGCTTTCTTAAAATGTGTTAATTGTATGACAGAGAGTAAGTAAAAAAAATATGATTACAGAGATTATACGTTCCGTATGAAAGTTATATCGATCCGGTAATATTCCTGTGCCGTATGGATATTAATAGGTCAAGTGTAAAGATGTATATGAATGATTGCTTTCCTAAAATGTGTTAATTGTACGTCAGAAAGTAAGGAAATATTTGAAAAAATGTTATTTACTAAGTTTAGATTGTTGCAAGAAATTAACATTTGAAATGTTTCACAATAGGAGCAAAGTATACACATCTGGGGTAGATTTAATTTGTAATGTTTTATTTGTTGTGAAGATTTTAGTAGTTATTAGCACAGTTTAAAACAAAATATGTTATAGTGCATCCCATAAAAAAGTACCCTGTACTCTTATTTCCTCATAAGGTATAACTTACCATGAAAGTAATTAAGTTCTGTATTATTGAAGAGAATATAAGTTAATCTTTAACATGAAATAAAACAAGGTCATACAATTTATACATATATATATGATGCTTTTAAATTTGGGTATACTATTTTTTTCTGTGATGCATGTGTAGTGTTTAACATATACAATTGGATCAACAATACAATGATACAGATGAAAAGTTGCATAAAGTTGCTTCTATTAGTGTTTATATTTGTATTAAAGTATTTTTTAATATAGTTTCATGAATAACTGTTTAAATTTATTTATGTGATTGAAATACTAATCAGGGGATGGTGTTGTCCATGAATGAATTGTAGAGATGAATTCTATGTGCCATGTACAGTGTATGTGCATTGTTATACAATGATTCTTATTTCTTTGAGGAGTGAGTGAATAGGTTTCAAGTTGTAATAGTGTTATCATATTAGATTACAGTATTCCTGTTATATCGAGTTTAGATACAATGCATGTTATGCACTTTTCCAAATGTCGTTATAACAGGAGTGGACTGTATTGGATTGTGCTTCAAGTGGTCTTAGAAAAGTGTTAGATATGGACTGAGGTGGCCTGTGGAGGTGGCACAATGTATAGATGATGCCATTTGAAAACTGGATTGAGTTTGCATAAAGATTTTAAACCGGTCTCGGTTGGTCCTGGAATTGATGTGTGAAGCACCAAAGTGGACTCGGGTTGGCTTATAATGGAACTGACATAATTATCTGAAAGATTTTATTTTTTGTTTTTTTAATTTATAAGCCAACTCGAGTCCATTTTTGTGTTTATGACAATTATGTTGTTGATGAAGATATTGATGATATGATGTTGATAATGATGATGGTGCATGATGATGATTATGATGATAATGATGTATATGGAGATGAAGATGATTATGGTCATCATAAGGGTGATCCTTGGTAGGATTGTTGTGATGATCATTGTGATTGTGACAAGATAATGCAGTGGCGGATCTAGGATTTAAAAGGGGGATCCGAAAATGGGGGGGGGGGGGGGATTGTGTCAAATGTGGTTTTAGGGGTTTTAAGGTGGTGGGCAGTCATGAGTGTTTAACAAATATGCATGTGAGGGGGCGTCGATTGTGTCCAACATCCCAGCCACCCGATGATCCACCACTGATGATGGATCTTACATTATAATTGACTTTAAGACTTGGCAGTTAAGTTGAAAACCAAAATTCATTTGGGACATGGCTTTACTGGACAAAGACCAAAGTGTTGCCTATTATGATTATTTAAACTGAAAATGAGATTTTCATATCAATATTCAAGTGAAATAAATATGGGCATTTATGATTTGATTTGAAAGAAAGAATAAGAATGTTAGCCTACAGAATTTTTAAAAAATGATCAAGCACAAGGAAAACCCAGAGCTTTATAAATGTATTATGTATAATTATTTGTTTAGATGCCTCAGTTTTAATTGCAAGAGTAGTCTACGATATCTTTTTACAATAAAAATATCAATCAATTTGTAGATAACATAGACTTGGTGAATTACCTGATGAATTTAATTTTGCAAGATTTCTTTCTTTTCAATTTTTATTTTTGTTTTAGAGAATACCGTAATGCCTTTTTTTTAATACATTTATGTATTGTGTGTATGTGATATAACAAATAATCTGCACGTACTGTTAAAAAAACACTAACAAAGCCCATGAATGTTTTGCTTACAATATTATTTTTCGATACTATCTTAAAAGATAGATAAATATAAAACGAAATAAATATATTTTTAAAAATACAAAAATGAGAGATATAACGCGTGCCGTAAAGTATTTTGGTGACAATAGTCAAATTACTGACTAATCGCCATTAAAACCAAAACACAACAACAACATTTGTCGTCGCGAGAGCATCGTCACTTTGTGGTTTGTCTCTTGGACAAAATCTTGCCTTGTGAAGCCGAATCTTGACCTTAGTTGTACACGTCGTTTAGGTAAGTTGATTATTCGAGATTTCCTTCTCATTATGCTGCATGGAAAGTCATGTTTGCAGCCACACGTTAGTCAAAACACACCCTGTACCGCTTACCGTACAGAGCAGACTCAGAGGTTTATAATTGTTGCTGCGGCGTTGTGTATAGGGAGGCCGGCGCTAGTGTAGTTCCGTGTCCATTTTTTTTAGCAGTTTCATATCCATTCTTAGCAAAGGAAATTTAGCCCAATTTTTTACTAATTTTAATTCATAGCCATAGGTCTAAAAGTTTGATCTAGACCTAGACATAGACTAGTTTGGATCACATCCGACATCAGGAAACCTCCGTTTAAACTTTAAGGCTTCGATGTCGATGTTGTCGCTCAGTACCGTCTCTACGCTAGATCTATAGCTTTGCAACTCAAACTGAAGCTATCAGTCCAAAATTATGCAAACTTCTCGTATGGTTTATGGTATCGTGCATGCGAGAAATGTGCATAATTTTGGACTGATAGCTTCAGTTTGAGGTGCAGAGCTATAGCGTAGAGATGGTACTGAGCAACGACGTCGACATCGAAGCCCTAAACTAAACGGAGGTTTCCCGATGTCGGATGTGATCCAAATTCAGGTGGAAAATGCAATAGGCCCTAGACCTCTATATCATGATTATGATTCAAATTAGTAACAAATTGGGCTAAAATTCCTTTGCTAAGCCTAAGAATGGATTATTAAACTGCTAAAAAAATGGATACGGAACTACTCTAGCGCCGGGAGGCCAATGCCCAAATCTAACTTTTTAATTACTACTTTGTTTATAATAAAACTAAGATTAAAAGAAAGCATTTACTTTCACTAAGACAACTCACCCATCTGCCGACTCCAGAATGTCCATAAAATAGGAGATATCCAGCTCATAATTATACATTTCCTTCTACGCGCGCGCCTGGCCGTCCGTAAGACGAGCCTTGAAACAATCAATTTCAATTACGTTGAGAATTAGACAGGCCCGAGGGAATGGGCGTGTCATCATGGTCATTGCCCGGACAACAAGTTCAAAACTTCGCGCGAAAGTACATTCATTCAGGTACGGTAATTGCATGCAAACCGCAATCGAGCCATGCTAGCCATGGCATGGAGGGTCAAAACATGATAGAGAGAAAGCTCGAAAGCCACTCATTGTAAATTAAGAAAGTAATTGAAATAAATAAATAGATCTAGGCCTAGAGGTCTACCTTAGTTTTGCGATGTATTCCAATTACTATTTCCTCATGAGTAAAGATCTGACACTGCATTATCATCGATCGATAAATCCAACTTGCACTTGTAGCGATCACAATACGGAATCAAACATGACTGCACGCATTGATAGACGTGTACTACTTACGGAGATATTTCTCTCCCTCTCTCTCTCTCTCACTAACCATATGATGATATCATACACTAAAACACACACGTTCAAATCATGGCATTCATTACACTTCTCAATTGGAGTATAGACTGCTCACATAGACTTTTTTTTTTTACTGAAATGTCTTTTGTTACACTTCTCATACATTACTGCACGACACTGGTGTCTAGTGCTGAGAATAAGGTACTATGTGTGAGACTACGTCAAATTTGTTTTGCGCGCGATGAGACCGGAGCTCATACATATTCATATAATGATGTCGCAAGACTTCTATTTGGGGCTGGAACAATGAGGTCTCTGTTCACAGTTTTTCTTCTCAATTTGAGATGGCTCTAGCTATGGGGCTCAAACCGACGCAAGATTGACAAAAACATCGTACTCTATCTACCTTCGAATGTGCAGTTTGTAAAAATCTGCAATTAAAAAGATATAATCTTTTTTCTTTATATTTTCTAGTTGTTAAAAGTGACATTTGTGCACATCTGATATGTTAATCTCTATCAAAAGTTCTTTGATATTAAATTGATTCCATATTTTTAGGCTTTACCTTCAGTCATTGAGAAGGATTTTAGTGAGCTAACCTCATCGCCCTCTAGGACCCTTCTAGTTTCTCTTGTGCGTCCGTTATTTTCGTCTGCTAGCCCAATTAATGGATTAAAATATGTCAAAATCTGGAAGATCGTCAATAAATGGTGAAAGACCGTTACAGATCCGAGATTATAGGTATGTTGTGGAGTGTGTAATTGTGTATTTGTTATACATTTTATTCCATAGATATTTTTTTCTTTTTTTTCCCCCTTTTTTTTCTTCTGGTAATTTTCTGACTTGGACGACGAGCGCACAAATCGTAGGCGTAGAAGCCTTACGCCCGGGCATTGGCCTCCCTACTAAGACCTTGCAGGCTTACCAAAAAGTCAATGGGATTCATTGCCTTGATTAAAAATAAAATCCATACAGTGGGTCTAGAGACGAGTCCACATCAGACAGCTGAAATTCCTGGCTTCATTATAAAATCCAAAAGTCAAAACAGGCCTAAATCCAAGGCAAAAGTAAAATAAAAGGGGGGGGGGGGGGGAAATTGCGCCCTAATTTTTTTTTTTTTTTTATATATTTTTTTAAAATTCTGTGTGTGTGCCATTACTAATGGCAAAATGCCCATTCTGACCTCTAAAGTATCCTACAAGCATCTCACATCGGCCATTTGGGGATGTTCATTGGTTCATTGAACACACCAGTCGTGACAAAATCATGCATATTCAGCCAATGATCCATAACAAATTTTCTTCCTGTTTGTAGGAACTGTAAGAGGCATTGATCCATCATGTCACAGTCCGTGTTTATTTTTAAGAATATAACTTTTGTCAGTAAAATACAACTTTTGGGATTAAAGAATACAGTTTTTGAACTCTTGAGGTTGGCAGGTCTGAGTACGTACAGTACATATGTACTACGTACACAGTACATGCAGTCTAGTCATTACGTCACGATCACATCACCATGGTACCAGCACGCACACAGCTAGCTGTGCGCGTTAATTTATTTATCCGGTGCGCGCATGCATGCGCATTGGGTCTATCGTCAGAATTAACGCCTATTGGCCATGCGCAGAAGTCATGACTAAAAGTTAAACACGACTTGCGCAGAACTTAAACAGTTTAGTTAAACACGACTTAGACAGGACTTAAACAGTTGTTTAGTTAGACAAGACTTAGACACTACTTCAGAATACAAAATTTAGTTAAACAGGACTTAGACATGACCTCGCGTTAAAGTCGTGTCTAACTAAACAGTCGTTTAACTTAAGACATGACTAAGGGCGCGTTTATCTAGGCTTGCCATTAGATATGTACATATCGTACCCCACTATCGAACCCCACTATCGAACCCCACTATACGATCGTGATTTGCGGGATGTCGCGTTTATCTACACTTCACGATTCACAATAAAGGCCTTGTCTCTTCGCAGCTGCTCAGCTCCGTTTGACCCGGGAAGCAGACAGTTTCTCGGAGGTCAACTTCACACGTATGCTTGTACACAACACCTGTGTGGTCCTATTTGTATGTGAGGTACAAAACAGCTTTGCGTTTATCGATCTCTCAGAAACGTGATTCTGGCTGTATGTCACATACAAAACGCACCTTTTTGCGTCTTTTGATATGCCCATATCTAAAGACGTTTGAAAAAGGCTTTGCGTTTATCTACTTCTAAATTTGCCTGAAAGACGTTTGAGAAACCTGATTCTAGCCAAAAATTTGCTAGATAAACGCAACCTATGTTAGACACAACTTCAGAATACGGGCCGTTGTATTTATGTAATTCAGCATTATGAATGAGGCCTCATTATTTCCATTTGTATTTATTTTTGTGATATGTTCATTTCTGGAATTTTATGCAATGTAATTGTTTTTTTGTTTTTTTTTCTATTTGTATTTCAGTTTTGACTGTTCTTTAGAGACTTGGTTAGTACCGGTAAGTTGATATTAGTTGTTAATAGAGAGTAAGTTGATCTGCTTAAGAAGGCTGAAGTCAAGTAGTTTTTAAATTAAAGCTACGATGGAATGAAACAGATCTGCATAATTGGGAACATAATTGAACGCG
The DNA here is from genome assembly GCF_000002235.5 of Strongylocentrotus purpuratus. NCBI lineage: Eukaryota > Metazoa > Echinodermata > Echinoidea > Camarodonta > Strongylocentrotidae > Strongylocentrotus > Strongylocentrotus purpuratus. The sequence continues at coordinate 118,789 of NW_022145456.1, forward strand.
GAATAGGAAAGCTATGGCTTAATGAAATTTTCTATATAACATTTTTGACACTTTCGTAAGTATGTAACATCATTTTGTGGACAATTCTCAATACTCTTTCATTGGGTGTTGCCAAAATTTGAAGAGAATCCATGAATTATGTAAGGAGTTGATAAAGAAGAACAAGTTTGTTTGTTTTTAAACACCTAGTGCAAATGATAGATGTATTTTGATTTTAGTCCAATGCAATACATATAGTACAGCTGACCTTGCCTTAGTCGAACTTGGATAAGTCAAAAATTGCTATGGTTGAAAGTCTACACGTAGCCCAACCTGTTTTGTCCTATTATTTTATGATCGTCCTAAATCAAAATTTGTCTAAGTTAAAGCTATTTTATGGGTCCCAAAAGATTTGAGTTAGGCCATTAATTTTTTTTTACATGTTTAGCGTCCCCGCCCGCTTCATTTTGGGGGGGGGGGGGGGCCTCCTTTCTTTTCTTTTTTTTCTTCTTTTTTTTAATACAATTTTGATGATGGCTAGGTGGCTTCCAAAAGAATGAATGGAATCTTGATACATATTTGTACTGCCCTCATGCTATCTGAAAGAAACCTATCAGGATGGATAATTAATGTAGGTGACCTTTGGGGAAAAATCAATTGTAGCATGTTAATTTAGCATCAAAAGTACATACGGTAGGTAGTGTTTTGTCAAGTCCAGGGCCCTGTGGTATAAAACTATTGTATCTTTACAATTAATGGTATCTCTGCAAACACTGCTTAGCTAATAAAAATCAAGAAATCAATGGTATTTACCATAGTTTGTAGAGATATCATTAATTGTAAAGATACGATAGTTTTATGCAATGGGGCCTTGATGGTTGATATGTATGACATACTGAATTGTTATAATGAGGTTGGACTGTATTATGAAATGTTTGAGTGACATCAAAGTATGCAAATTAGTTGTTACCAAAGTTGAATTTGTGATGCAATCTAACTTGGTTTATTTAATTGTTTGTTTTTTATATTTTTGTCATGTTTTACTTGTACTTTTTATTTTTTGTTTTGATGACAGGTGCTTTGGACTTTGACAGGGGCTTTGGACTTTGACGGAAGAAAGTTTTTGGAGTGTAGGTATACCGAGTGTCTAAAAAAATCAAAGTTGAAACTTTTAAATATTCTGCCAAATAAATAAAAAATGTGAAACATTCTCGGGAAATTGTCATATGTATGGATGGGTGAAGCTCTTGTCTATCATATGATGCCAACACATGTGATAATAATTCATACTTGGATGAGCACTGGCCACTTTTGTACAGGGTATGAAAATTAGATTGTGCAAGATTTGGCTGTTCAATTTGGCTGAGCGAGAAGTCCCCAAGCATAACAATTGTTAATGATCTGATGAATTTATGATTAATTACGATGGATATGGGTTTGTGCTGTGTGTGATGTGTCCCACCTCTTGCCCCACCCCACCCAACTTCATTTAAAGGAGAATGAAACCCTGATTGTTATGCCTCCGTTACGAAGTAGCCGGAGGCATTATGTTTTCGGGTTGTCCGTCCGTCTGTATGTACGTACGTACGTCCCGTTTTCGTGATCGCGTTATCTGAAGAACCGATTGATGGATTTGTGCCAAACTTTGGTCATGTATGTATCTTGCAGAGCCGATGAACTGATTAGATTTTGGGATTACGAGGTCAAAGGTCACAGGGCTCATTATGTATGCAAAAACAGCTCGTGATCGCGTTATCTGAAGAACCGATTGATGGATTGCTGCCAAACTTAGGTCATGTATGTTACTTGCAGAGTCGATGAATTGATTAAATTTTGGGGTCACGAGGTCAAAGGTCAAAGGCCACAGCGCACATTATGTATGCAAAAACAGCTTGTGATCGCGTTATCTCAAGAACCAACCGATGGATTCCTGACAAAATTAGGTCATGTATGTTACTTGCAGAGCCAATGAACTGAGTAAATTCTTGGTTCATAAGGTCAAAGGTCATGGGCTCATTATGTATGCAAAAATAGCTTGTAATCACGATATTCTGAGAACCTGTTAATGGATTACAATTGAATTTGAATTCGAAAAATTTCTTCTGTCTTGGTTTGTAAAATTGCTTTATGACGGAGGCATCATTTTCGACTGCACGCAGTCGAATTCCATCTAGTTAAAATATAGATTCGGCCTGGATAGATATCACATAGTCCCATATACATCTTTCTGTGTACAGTGCTTTTAATTTACCAAAACTGGGCAAAATTTTGTATCATTTTGATGATTCCAGAACCTTGCAGTACACACCAATACTTATAGATGATCAAACTTTTCTGATCGATTCCACAACGTTTCTTTTCACAATGCAATTGAATTGCATGACCAGAACTGGTCTATACCTTTAATAATATAATTTTAATTATTATACAAATACGATACAGTGGATTCTAACTAGACATACAATGTTTGTTACAGGTGGATTTGGTGGATGAGGAGGAGGACGCTGTTTCGGTGGACGAGGCGGCGGTGGACGCGGAAGGGGAGAATTCGGCGGAGGAAGGGGACGAGGAGGTATGTCTTGTTTATTTTCACCATCTTTGGAACGGTAGTTACTAAGGACTTTGATGGATGAAAATTATCATCACAATATGATTGATTTCAATCCAAACAGATAAGATCATTCTCGATTTTCATGCCTCCACTACAAAGTAGCCAGAGGCATTACTCTCAAACTGAAATAGCTTGTAATCAAAATATTCTGAGAACCTGATAATGGATTACAATCAAACTTGATAATGGATTACAATCAAACTTGAATATTAAAAATTGCTTCCGATTTGGTTTGTAAAATCGCTCTATAGCGGAGGCATCATTTTCGACTGCACGCAGTCTAAGTTCCATCTAGTTAGTCTTATTGTGTTAATCAAAAGTTAAATAATTATTATTCTGTGTGTGTCGCGTAGTCCCACATACATCTTTCTGTGTACAGTGCTTGTAACTTTACCAAGACTGGGTCAAATCTCATCATTTTGATGATCCAGATCACACCAATACTTATATGCTAGCTGAGCAACCTTTTCTGATCGATTCCACAACGTTTTTTTCACAATGCAATCGCATGACCAAAACTGGTCTTTGCCTTCAAAGGTACTATGTCCCATTTGCAGGCCAACAAAATGAAAAGGTTAAATTTCAACAGCATTTGAAAGATAATACTAATTTAGAACTTCCCTAAAAAAAGGGGGGCTTGAAAATGTCTTTAAGTTGGAAAATAACGACTATTAGTTGTCAAATCGACTTAAGAGCTATAGAGCCAGTAAGTAATGGTCTGATTTTCAGACCATTGTACCGAATGGTCGTACATTTTATGCTGCGCAAAGATTCAATCAGTTTAATTTTGGCCATTACAAGCAGAAGTGGGATATTGATGTTGACAAATGCTCATATACCCTTTACAGCTCATTTTATGTACATGTATGTTATTTCCAAAGAAGAAAAAAGCTAGTGAGTCACTCAATAGTGTCTGACAGTGAAGCTAATGTAGCAAGTAAACGGGTTTCTTTGCATAATTTGAATATTAGGACACTGCTAACGTTTAAACTTCACAGATAGGACATACATGACATATTCATAATTCCTATAAAGTTCTACAGAATTTGATTGTGGCTGCAAAAGGGACATAGTATCTTTAAGCATTGAATGAGGGCTCACTATTTGTATTTATTTTTGTAATATAATCATATTGGTATTTTATGAAATGCAATTGTTTTTTTTCTTTTCTTTTTTTCTTTCAGGTTATTGACTGTTTTCAAGATTGCTGAGAGTTGCAGAGAGTAAGTTGATCTGCTTAAGAAGGCTAAAGTCAAGTAGTTTTTAAAATAAAGCTACAATGGAATGAAACAGATCTCCATAATTGGGAACATAATTGAACGCGGAATAGGAAAGCTATGGCTTAATGAAATTTTCTATGACACTTCCGTAGGTATGTAACATAATTTTGTGGACAATTCTCAATACTCTTCCATTGGGTGTTGCCAAAATTTGAAGAGAATCCTTGAATTATGTAAGGAGTTGATAAAGAAGAACAAGTTTGTTTGTTTTTAAACACCTAGTGCAAATGATAGATTGTTGGAGAAGTCGAGCAGGCTGTAGAGCCCCAGCGATGCCTGGGCGGTGACCTGTCGATTTCCCGTCGGTGGCCGGTCGATTTTAGGTAAAAACTGGGCGAATTCGCGGAGCTTTTTCGCGCGGTGTCCCGGCAGTGACCGACCGATGACCCTCCGATTGCCGGGCGGTCTCCCACCAGCCACCGGCTGATTTTAAAGAAATTGCCTGGCGGCCGGCCAGTGATCGGCGGGGCTCCAAAATACGCTCGGTGCCTGGCCGTTCGCCGCCCGGGCACCGAAATAATCGAGCGTTCGCCGCCGAGCAATTTAGGTCAAAAATCGAAGGCGCTAGGGTCAAAGGCTGCCGACCTATTTTGGACTCGCCGCCAGGTGACCGACTGATCTCCCAGCGGCGACCGGGCGGCGACTGCTCGACAGCCTTTGACCTAGGGGCTTCGATTTTTGACCTAAATCGCTCGACGGTGAACGCTCGATTAGGCCGGCGTCCGGGCGGCGACCGGTCGCCGAGCGATTTTAGGTAAAAACTGGGCGAAATCGCGGAGCTTTTTCGCGCGATGTCCCGGCAGTGACCGACCGGTGACCCTCCGATTGCCGGGCGGTCTCCCACCAGCCACCGGCTGATTTTAAAGAAATTGCCCGGCGGCCGGCCAGTGATCGGCGGAGCTCCAAAATACGCTCGGTGCCTGGCCGTTCGCCGCCCGGGCACCGAACTAATCGAGCGTTCGCCGCCGAGCAATTTAGGTCAAAAATCGAAGGCGCTAGGTCAAAGGCTGCCGACCTATTTTGGACTCGCCGCCCAGTGACCGACTAATCTTCCAGCGGCGACCGGGCGGCGACTGCTCGACAGCCTTTGACCTAGGGGCTTCGATTGTTGACCTAAATCGCTCGACGGTGCACGCTCGATTAGGCCGGCGTCCGGGCGGCGACCACCCGGTCGCCGAGCGTAGTCTGGGCGGCGAGTGAAAGTGAGCAGGCGCCGCCCGAATTTTAACTCCGCGCTAAAACTTCAGCAGCGACCGAGCGATGCCTTAAAAACGAGCGGTGACCGGGCAAAATTGGCTAAAAACTCGCCGCTCGGCCGCCGAGCAGGCTAATTTTGGGTAATGTGACTACCGTATTTGCCGGCGTAAAGGCCGCAGTATTATTGGAAGAGAAAATATCAAAAAGTCGGGGTGCGGCCTATGCGGCGAAAGAGTAATTTTTTTTTTTTTTTTTTTTTTTAGTTTCGATTTATGGCGCTATGCCTGGCAATGTCTCCCAGCTCAGTAATCAGTGTGTTGACTCACCACTCGGAAACTACAACAACAACACTAAAATTTGTCTGTCATTTTGGTTTGAAAGTAATCTTTCTAATAGATCTCAATATGTAGTTTATAATAATAATTCCTCAATTTTTTTGTCTATAACAAATGGTGTACCACAAGGTTCTATCCTACGAGCTCCTTGATGATTTCTCAAGAATTGCCCAGACGTGTCTATTGAATTTAATTAATTTTTTTTTCTATTCCTTTCTGTCTTTTGCAGGACCGAGGGTGGTACACTCCAAAGAACTCTCCAAAGAACTCTCCAAAGAACTCTCCAAAGAACTCTCCAAAGAACTCTCCAAAGAACTCTCCAAAGAACTCTCCAAAGAACTGTCCAAAGAACTCTCCAAAGAACTCTCCAAAGAACTCTCCAAAGAACTTGCACTTAAACTTGCACTTGAACTTACACTTGCACTTGAACTTACACTTGCACTTGAACTTACACTTGAACTAGCACTTGCACTTGAACTAGCACTTGAACTTGAACTTGCACTTGAACTATCTTGAACTATCTTGAACTATTTTGAACTATCTTGAACTATTTTGAACTATCTTGAACTCTCCAAAGAACTTGCACTTGAACTTGCTCTTGAACTTACACTTGAACTAGCACTTGAACTTGAACTATCTTGAACCTTGAATCTGAAACATACTGAATGAAACTTGAATCTGGAAATCTTGAATCGAATCAAAACTGGAACAGAATATTTCTAAAGATTGTATTGCCATTTTTAGAAGACATAATTATTGTCAATTATAAAGAAATTATTGGCAGTTTCTAGAAGGAATTAAAAGTAAACTGAAATAAAAAGAAGAACAGTAGAGGGAAAGGAATCTAACTCTAATTCCTGGAACTTGATAAGACCATACTTACAGTTGAAAGCAGTAATATTGTAAATCTTGGGAAAGAAAAAAAGAGGTATACATTTTAAAGAGTAAAGTAGATTGGAAAAGTAGTCGTTCAAGATAAATATTGGAAGTTCGAAGGACTGTATTGCCATTTTAGAAGACATAATTATTGTCAATTACAAAGAAATTATTAGCAGTTTCTAGAAGGAATTAAAAGTAAACTGAAATAATAAAAGAAGAATAATAGAGGAACAGGAATTTAATTCTAATTCCTGGAACTTGATAAGACCATAATTACAGTTGAAAGCAGTAATATTGTAAATCTTGGGAAAGAAAAAAAGAGGTATACATTTTAAAGAGTAAAGTAGATTGGAAAGTAGTCGTTGAAGATAATATTGGAAGTTTTAAGGACTGTATTACGATTTTAGAAGACAAAATTGCTGTCAATTAGAAACAAAATCTTGGCAGTTTCTAGAAGGAATTAAAAGCAAAGTGAAATAAAAAGAAGAACAATAGAGAAAAAGCAATCTAATTCTAATTCCTAGAACTTGATAAGACCTCTATTAGAATTCAAAACAGTAGTATTAGTAATCTTGGGAAAGTAAAAAGAGCGTATACACAGCAAAGAATAAAGAAGATTGAACAAAATAGTGTGAAGAAGGCAATATTGCAAGTTTGAAAGACTGTATTGCCATTTTAGAAGACATAATTACTGTAAATTAGAAAGAAATTATTGGCAGTTTCTAAAAGGAATTAAAAGCAAACTGAAATAAAAAGAAGAACAACAGCGAGAAAGCAATTTAATTCTAATTCCTAGAACTTGATAAGACCATAATCACAAAAAATTTGTGTCAATATATAGAGTCCTAGAAAAGTGAGCGTGGTTGATTGTAAAGAGAAAAGGAAAGAAATCCTTCGATATATAGTGTTCAGAATTTTAAAAATAAAAGTAAGCTTGATTGCAGAGAGAGTAAGAAAGAAGATTGGGTCAGGATATATATATAGTTTTAAAAATATAAGTGAGGTTGATTGATTTGAGAGAGAATAAGAAAGATATTTTGGTCAGGATATAAAGTGAACCTGTTTGCAGAGAGAGAGTAACAAAGAAATTAGCAATTTGGGAACTTATATAGGCCTACAATACATTTAGGCTATTAATGACCTACTCATAATTTAATAAAAAACGCCATCTTGAGACAAAAACATTATAGCTCCTTAACACAGTACAAGCTAGTGTATATAAAGCTAGGCTATTGAAATACCATAGAGTTTAATATCAGTAAGGATTAGTTTTTCATAATTCACAATAGGAATATTTAAATAAAAGACTATTGGAGTAAGGAATATATACAGAACATTATATATCAAAGTTACAGAACCGTTAATTGTAGACTTGTAATTATTAACCAGAACTGTTGCAAGTATATAAGCAAAATTTACCATGATGGATACAATTGAATTTAAGAAAACACTTGATGAAATCATGAATATACTGACTAGTTGTGCATTGGTGACCAACCCAAAGCTTAATGAATGCTGTATCTGTAACAATGAAATCAAAGAAAATGAAAGTGATGCAAGATGTGACTGTTGTAGTAAGCATTTTCATGTGACATGTATGGGATTCCCTTGTGAAGACAGACTGAGTGACCTGACATTGATCTGGATTTGTTCATTTTGTGGAAATAACAACATGGCTCATCGCATGTTTGATCAAGTATGCATCCCTTCTCATTTCAATAGATACGAACTTCTTGGTGATCATGATGAACACTGTTACTTGGATTTGAACCAATCAAGGACCCTATCAAGTACGACCAACAAAAGAAAATGTGGCAGATCAAAGAAGAGGTATGGTAAAAAGGGAAAGAAAACCAATCGATTGAGAGGAACACAACATCATATAACTGACAGGAAAACAAATGAGTCTGATAGACATAATCCTTTGGCTATGGAAAATTCATCCCAAATAGAACACGAAGAGATGCAAAATGAAAAATTTGAGGATGACTGGGTAATTGTGAAATCAAGGAAGACGAAATGGGTGGAGAAACTAAAATCAAGAAAATTGTATCCCAAATCAATAGATGATCATCAAACAGACAGGAAAATCAGAAGAAAATCGGTGAATGGCAAAGTCTTAGAACCTGGTGTAACTTACATCGGCAAAGCAATGAAGACATTCTATGAAAGCCATAGCAGAAAAAAAAAGGAAGACCGAAAGAAAGTTGATTGTAAAGAAAAGAAGGTGAAATCCGAGAAAAAAGATATCAGTGTTCAATCTTACACAGAAACTCTTTTAGGTTTATATGCCTACAGTGTGCAGTCCCCACATGCAATGAAGTTGTATAATGACATGTGTGTGCAAAGTGAAACAGCACAAACACGATCCTGGGCAGACATAGCAAGCAATTTGCCAACTCAATCTAGAACAGATACATGTGTTGATATCGATGTATGTACTTGTAATCTTTTTGAACAGATCAAGGATTTGCGAAAGTACAGAGTTCATGCTGGTGGCAAGAAAAAAGAAGCAAAGAACAAGAAAGGTCGAGCAAGGAACAAGAAAGGTCAGTCTTCCAAAGGGAAAAAAGGTACTGATGGAAATCACTCTTCTGATAAATCGGAGATTAGATTTGACAAAGATGAAGGAATAGAATTAGCAGTAAAGAATGAGAAGCAGGATACAAAGATATCGATGAATGCAGGTGACCAAGGACTTGATACAAATACATGTAAAAATGATACACACTCAGACCAGCATATTTGCAATATGAAAGACAACAAAGGTTCAGATGGAGTTGTGCAGGACGATTCAAAGAATAATCTGTTGAAATCAAATTTTGATGAAAATGGGGAAATTGAAACGGACGATGATAGTGGCAGTGATGTTCATATACCAGTGAAACGTTCGTGTGCAAGAAATTGTATAGAATCTGATAGTGATACAGACACAAGTCCTGGATGTGATTTATGCGATAGAAGTGTTTTACCAGAACGCAATATGCCTTTGAATGTTTGTGATAGACCAAAAGATATGCCCATAAATGAACCAGTAGACAATGTCTGTGAATCGGTATTGGAAAATGATGATATGATGAAAAATGATTTTTCAGATGTTTCAGATGGTGTACAAGAAGATGCAGTGTTTGACAATGACCTGGAGAATAGAAGCTTTGATACAGTAAAAGATGGTACAGACAATGATACTGATATGTCATTTAATGATCATGCTCATTCAAGGAATCCTTTAGAATCTTCTTCAGATTCAAATATCAAAGATGAAGACATTGAAAAGGCAATAGATGCTAATATGTACACATGTACTGATGAAACAGAAACAGAAGTTGAATTTGTAGCAGATCTTGGATTACGTGACAGACCAGATAAAGATTTCAAATTTGTACCCCTCCAGAATAATGACAAACGGAACATTTGTTCAAAACTGAATATCAGATATATAGGCAAAGGCTGTGATTCAAGGTTAGATAGAAATAGCTGTATTGGAGTTCCTTTACAGAGTAAACAAATTACTGGTGATGGCAATTGTTTCTTTCGTGCAATTTCCTATGTAATTTCTGGAACTGAGCGTAATCATGCAATTCTAAGAAATGCCACTGTGAAACATTTATTGCAAACCAAGGACATGTTTAGTAATACATTGAGGCAAGAATATAGAACAGTCAGAGAATATGTTTTGAAACGTAGAATAAAGGAAGACGGAACGTGGGCTACAGACACTGAAATTAGCGCTTTAGCAAATTAATCGATACTGATATTTATTCATACAATGACCAAGTACCATGTTGGCAATTGTTCTCTGCAAAGAAACCTGGAAGAATAAATATTGTAACATCTGATAAGGGAATTTATATACTGTACACAGGAAATGTTCATTTTAATGTTGTTGAATCTGTAGATTTTGTCAATTTCAATTCATTGGAACAGACAAGAACAACTAAAGAAGATAGAACGTCAAAGAGAACTTTGCCATGTCCATCAATTCAGGCTGATGTTAAAGTAAAGCATGAGTTCAAAAAGTGTAGATCCAAGGCGCAGATAGAGGAAGAAATTGATGAAGTAGTGGATAAGTCTCCTGAAACATTTCAAAACCATGTTGATCCAAAGGGAAAAAACGTAGGCTCACGTTGGAGACTGGTACGATAAATCACGATGAGAGGAAAGGTACTGCAAATCTTTTGGACATGACATATGAACAGTGTGCAAGTAATCAGTCTGAATCAGTCGTTCACAACGAACGTAACACCAAGGACGAAACCCTTGAAAGTGATCACAAAGACAAATGCACGAGAGTCGATACACAAATAACGCTTGTTGCCCAAGGGACATTCAATCAAGGTGATACAAGATTTGGTGACTTAAGTGGAAAGCAGTGTGTTACCAATTCACTTTCTGCACTGTTGTATAGCAAGGTAAAAAATGCCAATGATTGGAAAAGTACAGATCTAGACAGGATTTTGAATAACGGTAATGAATTATATTGTTACATACGGCGATCCACTTCACTCGACAACCAATACTTATTGATATCTGATCTATTTGAATATTTGGATGCGTACAATGAATTGTTTAACATAGTATGCCGTGAACCAGTCACTGGATTGTTAGATGGAGATGAATTGATATTGGCCCAGTCTCTTTCGATGACATTGAAGCAAGCACTCGAAAAAGAACTCTGTACTGATTCTGATGCATGTTTTGTGACATTTGCTAGAAGTACTTTCATTGTATTATCTGGTCAAGATGGTTTCTTTATATTTGATTCACATTCCAGAAGCAGTCGAGGTTTCCTGAGTTGTAACGGACACAGTGTTGTACTTCGTACTCAAAGCTGGCAAGGTGTGTACAAGCATTGCATGAGGTTAGCAAAATCAATGGGATGCCCCCTGCACACCGAATATGAAGTAACTAGTGTATGTGCTAAAGCAACTTCCGGTAAGAATGAAACCTTGAAAGGCTATCCACAGTTACAGGATTTTGTTTGTAATCCAATTCCTTCGTCAAATACGCACAGTGAAAGTCAGTCTGGAAGCTCTGGATGTTCCATACATTGTGAAAGCTTTGATGAAGTTCAAATATTGGATGAGAGTGTTTCCCCACAAAAGATGATTGATAACCCAAATGTATTTCTCTTCCCTGAAAAAGCAAATGAAACGATCAGTCATGATGTACATTATAACGGTCAGGAATTGAAACTGAAGAGTGTGACAATTACCTTAACGAAACTAAAAGAACCCCGCTGAATAAAAGTTGTCTTTGAAAGGAAATGACTTATCAAGAAATATGAAAATGAACAAAATGAATTCAAAATGAACAAAAGGAGATTCAAAAATTGTACTAAATGCGGGAATGACTCTGATAGATTAATTTAGTGAACAAAGTTCAGAATTCCAACTCTATCTTAAGCAGAAAACGAAAATTGAGTAACATTGAAAGCGATGCAAAAGTCGATGTTGACCTTGGTAATGAAGTTCGAAAAACCAAATTGGTAAAAATGAATGAGAACGACAGCTTAAGAATTGATGCAAGCGAATGTGCTGATAGTAATGATGAATTAATAATAATTGGAGAAGTTCATGTTGGAAATGTAGACCATGGAAAGAAAAACGTAAAACACAGACAAAGTTCTAATCAATTAGGAAGCGCAGTAGACAGCTTATGAGAGAAAAACGAGCCTTGACCAAAGATGAAATAATTAAGAAAAAGGAAAAGTGTCTTCACAATGCGCAAATGAA